>NC_057797.1:12410061-12491863 GCF_018294505.1 Triticum aestivum
TTGAATTAGTTGAATTAATATAACTAGTTTATTTTTAGGAAGAAAATTTAGATATCTGAGATTTGATTATCTAATTAAAATATTACTATATAGAACTAGCTACTTTATTTTAGTAAGAAAATTTATAGAACAAGTTTATTTTTAGTAAATGCTTAGTTGAATTAGCTGAATTAATAGAACTAGTTGAATTAATAGAAGTAGTTGAATTAGTTGAATTAATAGAACTAGTAAGTGTTTAATGTTTCACCTATATGAACATAGGAAATGTCGTCTGACGACGAAAAAGATTTCATTATGTGCGAATACTGTGAAGACCAGCGCGGCCTGTGCGACAGAAATTTCCTTGTTGATGATAGGCACTTCGGCATCAAGCTAGATGAGACCTTCGAAGTGGATACAGTAAGTCATAACGACAAGTCTTTTTTCGTAATTAAGCATGACTTATATATGCTTCATTTGCTTCAACTTATAATTTTAAATTTTCACTATTCTACCAGCGCATCCCCTGCCATGCAAGAATTTTTTTCTTAGATAAGATAGGTTTCAGTGCTATGGAAACTATGGAGGTAAAGAGAGTTTACCTGAAGACCAAGCATGGTTATACTTTCAACATCAAATTATACAATGCAGACACGTAGACCTATTTTGAATGAAAAACTTGGCAAGCACTATGCAAGGCTTATGCATTTGAGCTTGATATGGTTATCACCTTTGATATTCGTCCGAAAAATGATATTGAAGGTAATAGAGACATCTGGGTCGATGTGCAGACGCCTCCAGTTCTACCATTATGTGAGTTTCTCAACCATATTTATGTCTTTGATATTGTTTATTCAAAAATAGTTGACAACTAATTTCTATTGACAGCTTATTTCCATTCAAGCAAACATGTCCGGCGCTTGGTAGATAGGACCTACTACTGTCCCGGAGCTGAACTAAACTGCGAGAGGAGATAAGTCATTATGTTTCATGGCTTGAGCATCTTCATACTGTCAAGACAAATTTTCTTCCTGCACTTAGAAATGTTAGTACTCAAAACGTGCGACCTAGTGATCGTATTGAACTACGGTCACATCTATTTACGAAAGATGGTAAGATTTTTACTATTTGTCCTTAGTGCATCTTTTGCATACATTATTTGTTTTCTAAACTTTCATTGCTAAGTATATTAATTACTATACGATTTTCTTCAACGGGGACTCCCGATGACAGTTGTGCCTCAGTGGTTCAAGACTAAAGGTCACATGTCAATGGTTATCTTACGACCAAGATATCCTACATTGCACATGAGTGCATTCAGGATTTCTAAAAGCGATGAATGCTTAATAGTGAAAGATTGGAGCAAAATTGTTAACGATCCCAGAGAAGTACTAGGGGGCAGCAATGAGAAGCGAATCCCACGATTAGGAGACAGGTTCATCTGCATGCTCCAGTATGATGAATCAGGAGAGCTATACATGCTCTATGCTATTTTACCTGAGAGAGAGCAGCAGGAGTGATTTAGCTAGTTCATGCTCTTAGTACTTGTATCCTCTCATGTCCGTGTTCTTCGTCCTCAACTTAATCTCAAAGAGTGATTTGCTTTTGTGGTGTTATGAACGCTTATAATATCATGACCATGTTGAACTCGATGATATCTTTGCTTCTGGTACAAGCGAATGTTTCGTCTTTAAGCTAGTGTTGGTGGTGATTAGATAGCGGTAATGACTATGATGATTAAACAGTGGTAACGACGACTATGATGATTTTTAGCTAGCTAGTATACTGTTGTTGATGATATGATGCAAGAGTTTTTATATTAATATGATGATGGTGATGAATTATTATATCATTTATGAAAGAAACCGCAGATTAGTTTCAGCTGGATGGATCCTAGCTAAGTGATCAAGTATATGACATATCCATATTATACTTGATCACTTAATTATAGGTGATCAAGTATAATATGGATATGGCATAAACTTGATCGCTTAGCTAGGATCCACATGCATCCAGTCGAAACTAATATGCGGTACTTTCACCTAATGATTTAACAACTCATTATAATGTAAAATAATCACTGAATTAAATTGAAAACCGAAAATTAAAGGAAAAATAAAAAATAAAACCAAAACACCCCCAAACATTTAGTACCGGTTGGTGTTACCAACGGGTACTAATGTCCTACACACACCCGGGCCTGGCTCGTGCCACGTGGTGGCACTTTAGCGCCGGTTCGTGATGAACCGGTACTAAAGGGGGGGGACCTTTAGTCCCCACTCTTTAGTGCCGGTTGTGGAACCGGCACTAAAGGCCCTTACAAACCGGTGCTAAAGCCTGGTTCCGCACTAGTGAAACAGAGACCTTTGGTCCCGGTTGGTGGCACCAACCGGGACTGAAGGAGTGCATTGGTCCCGGTTGGTGGCACGAACCGGTACCAATGACCCCATTTAGTCCCGGTTGGTGCCACCAACCGGGACCAAAGGCCTTGCGCCGGCGCGGTGCAATGGGATGTTTAGTCCCACCTCGCTAGTTGAGAGAGCTCGAGAGTGGTTTATAAGTGCTGCTGCGCCCACCCTCTCGAGCTCCTCTCAACTGCAGGCTTTCGGGCCTACTCTGTCACTCTTTACCCGTGAGCCTACTGGGCCTACTGCGGGCCTGAATCCTGGCTCATGGTTGAGTTTCTAGTCGTATTCAGGCCGTGGTGGCCGAGTAGGTGGCATTTTTTTCCATTTTTTGTTTTCTTTTTTGCTTTATTTATTTTATTTTGTTTCTACTTACAACAAAATACTTACTGTTTTCCAGTGATTCTTTTTTGCTTTTAGGTAATAAAAATTATAAACTTTGTGTTAGTGCCATTAGTTTTCCAATTTGAATAGTTTAAATTTGAATTCTTTGAAATTTGTGTCGATCACTAGTTTGTGATTAAATTTACTATAAAAATAGATTTTGGAGTGATTCTTTTCCCTGCTATTTAATATTACTGTGTTTTATCATTATATTCAAAAACAGTTTTTGTAATTTTAGTTTCTAACAAAAAAGATATTTATGATTATTCCTTTTGCTATTAAAATTTCTAACAAAAAAAGTTCTTTATGAAAATTGTTTTTTCTTTTAATGTTTTGAACAGAAAATACTTTGATAATTTTAGTTGATAAATTTTATATAATTTTAGTTTCAATAATACTAGAGGTTTATAAAAGTTTTTTAGTTGATTTCTTTTGCTAGTAGAGTTTCATTAAATTTTTCTAGTTCATTCTTTTTTCTATTAGAGTTTCATTAAAGTTTTCTAGTTTATTCTTTTAGTTTATTATTTTTGCTATTAGAGTTTCATAAAAGTTTTCCAGCTTATTCTTTTTATATTAGTTCATTATTTGAGCAAAATGACCCTGAAATTGAAAAACACTTCAGATAAACTCTGAAGAGGTTGAAAATTGGCATGGTATCATCATTTCATTCACATAGCATGTGCTAAAAAGTTGAGAGGGTTACGGCAAAAACTGTATGCACTTCGTTTACAAAATGGACAATCTCTTTCGAAATATAAGGGTTTCGGACGAAAACTCATATGTTACAAAGGGATTTCATTTTCTTTTTAACTTATTTGAACTCCGGACTTTTTGTATGTTCAAAATAAACCATTCAAAGCCACACCATCAATTTTCAACCCTTTCTGACTTCATTTGTTATTTTTCATGCATTTACTGATTTTTTTGAGCTAAATGACCCTGAAATGAAAAAGCAAGTCAGATGAACTCTGAAGAGGTTGAAAATTGGCATGGTATAATCATTTCACCCACATAGCATGTGCTAAAAAGTTGAGAGAGTTACGGCAAAAACTGGATGCACTTCGTGTACGAAATGGACAATCTCTTTCGAAGTATCAGGGTTTCGGGCGAAAATTCATCTGTTACAAAGGGATTTCATTTTTTTGAACTTATTTGAAATTCAGACTTTTTGTGTGTTCAAAAATGAATCATTCAAAGCCACATAAAACCATTTTTCTTGTTTTCCTCTGCCACTTCGAGAAAATTATGCACGCCCTTAATATACTCGGAGGTGTGTCTGTCACCGTACATCCATTGCATGTTCATCTACGTGCATTATATATAATTAAGTGTGTCAAAAACCATTGCAGAACATCGTGAATAGATAAGTGACCTAATTAATAGAAGTGCATCATCACATTAAAACCAAAGTACATACATAGTTCTCATTGAACAACGTATAGCTCTTCAGAGCATCTAATTAAACCAACATTGAAACTATGTAAAAGATTTCAATACAACAACAAATGTGATCATAATCGCAACCAAGGTAACAATTGATCCAACAGCATAATGATACCATGTCTCGTTATGAATGGCATATTTCCAATCTTTCTAATCTTCAAGCGCATTGCATCCATCTTGATCTTCTGATCATCGACGACATCCACAACATGCAACTCTAATATCATCTTCTCCTCCTCAATTTTTTTATTTTTTCCTTCAAGTAATTGTTTTCTTCTTCAACTAAAATTTAACCTCTCGACAATAGGGTCGGTTGGAATTTCCGGTTCACATACCTCCTAGATAAATAAAATCTATGTAACGTTGGTCGGCATAATTGTCATAAAAAATAAATGAACCAAATAGTTATAAAAGATAATATATACCACATCCGAATCATAGACAGGATGAAGGCCGACGGGGGCAGATACCAAAACCATCGCACTATATAATAACAACCAATAATAAAAGTAAGAAAATTAGACAAGTATATATCTAATCATACAAGTAAGAATTTTTTTTCTTTTAGAAAGAAGATAATAACAAGAGGCTCACCACGGTGGTGCCGGCGACGAGATCGGCGCGGGCGATCGACGGCGGTGAAGACGGGGACGGGACGTTACAGACCGCTAAATCTAGACAAATCTTAAGGAAAATGGAGCTTGGAGGTCGAGTTTGGAGAGGAGAAAGCTTAAGTAATGTGGCTCGGGCATTTCATTGAACACCTCATGTGCATAAGAGGTGAGCTAGAGCACCACAAAGCCCTCCCCTCGCCAGCCAGAAAAAAAAAAGAGCAGTGGAGTGCTCTGCTCGCGGGCGAGGGGTATATATAGCCACCTCATTGGTCCCGGTTCGTGGCCGGAACCAGGACAAAAGGCCACCCTTTGGTCCCGGTTCCTGCCACGAACCGGGACCAATGGATGTGGGCCAGGAGCGAGGCCCATTGGTCCCGATTCGTGTCTGGAACCGAGACAAAAGGGTCCAGACGAACTGGGACCGATGCCCCACGAGGCCCGGCCGGCCCCCTCGCCGCACGAACCAAGACGTATGCCCCCATGGTCAGGCCTGAACCAAAGCCCTGTTTTCTACTAGTGAATGTGTAGTTTCGTGCTAGGTTTTGCAACTAGAGTCAGACCCGTGTATTTCTCTGTCATATATAGTCAACTGCAGTCTTTCTTATTTGAGCAAGAGCTCTTCTTATTTAGTTTTCCTGAAGCAACCACCATGTGAACCCATGTGTTAATCCTTGGTTCTCTTGCAAAAGGTACATACGTACGTAGTTGTTGTCCAGTCATCTGCTACTGGTGGAGAAGTATTACTAGCTTAATTTACCGGTGGAGAAGTAGATGCAGATTTTGAATTGGGGGTCGAGGAGAGAACTGAGGGAGAAGCCGTGCCTAATTGCCTATATATAAGAAGAGAAGAGTCTATGCCTATGGACAGGTATAGAGCGAGGATGGCAACATCACAAGTGACGCAGGCGAAACAACACGCGGTTGTTGTCCTGCCAGTCGCCGACGCCACTGAGGGAGGACTTGTGGATTCTGCTGGGCGGCGCCAGGAATCGCAGGTCTGTTTCTTCTAATTGATTCGGGGATTAGTGTCTCTGGTAATTTATGTAGCTATGGATTAAATTGTTTGTGTATGTTTGACGTAGAACACTAGGCTGGAAATCGACATTGGCGAGAACAGGACAATGGTCATTGAGATCACCCTTACAGGGAAACTAGCTCTGCAGTGCCCTGCGGGTACCACGCCCCCGGCGGCGGACGCAGCAGCAGAACAGGCAGTTGAAAACCAGGAGTACATGGACCAGATGCGCGGATGGCTGATGACTGTGGGCACCCTGTTCATCGGCATGTCGTTTCAGGCGGCGTTGCAGCCGCCAAGCTGGATGCCCAAGGATTGGTACATGGTGCTGAGGAAGAATAATTCTATCCGTATTCCCTGGTCCCATCTTTCTCCTGCAGAAATGGCGGCGCCAGATAACATCTCAAAGAAAGAAGCTATTCACGCACTCAACTACGTGCTCACTAACACGACCACTTTCGCGATATCGCTAGCACTAGTGTCAGCACTGGTGATAATGAAAAGGTCGCCACCCACACGTTTCATATACATGGTAAAGGTGATGGTGGGGCTCCTCTGCTTCTTTGTCGCCTGGAGCTTCGCCATCGGTAACGGGTACGATCCAGCCGCTTCCTGGGTGGTCGTTGCTTTCCTCGTGATGTACGGCTTTAGTACGCTTTTTGCGTTCTTCACCGTGATGTGGCTTCCCTACCACCTGATCAGGCCGGCTTTGGAACGGCTTAAGCTTTTGCCCAAGGCTGCTGCCCACGTAAGCTAGAGAGGCCACAGATTGTGAAAATAAGCCAGTGAGATTGGTAACTGTCGATTTGTAAAGGTTTCCTATGAGTCATAGCTTATGAATTTTCAGTGATGATGAATTTCAAGTCTAGAGTGACCCTGGACTCATGTCGTCTTTTTTATGTTTGTTAGATCAAAGTACAATGTTTCCAAGTGTAGAGTTCGCAGCCATGTCCTCTGGCAGAATCAAGCCGCGGCGAGATTGTGTAACCTGTTTGCTCTCTATTTACTACCTGATAAAGTTTTCTGCTTGAAGGAAACAGTTTCTTGAATCTGAGCTGGTTTCAGTTTCTGTATTTTTGCAACTCAATTTCAGAGCCTAGTTCCAGGATTCAGGCAATAACACATAGAAAAATAGATAAATTTGGTAGTGATTTTAAAGAGATGGATTCGATTACAGAGCAAAATTGAGGCCCAACCAGCACAGGGGGCCTTCGCAAATAAAGGATCTGACCCTCCCACGTCGCTCCTGTGGGCGATGGGGAGGGCTCTCCCGCCGCCACCGCCACCAGCACCTTTCTCTCCCTCCCTCCCTCCTCCCTCACCGCCGCCAGAGGATGCGGCCGGGCAAAGCCTGGCCGGCAGCGGCGGGGCGTTTCGCCTTCTCGAGCATGGCCTCTGCCACGGGGTGGCGGGGCTGGCCCGGGACACCGCGATGGCGAAGGTCGCGGTGGTGTGGCAGCGGCGCTCGCCCGGCAGCACACGGCGAGCTTCGAGGTGGCGGATTGTGCAAGCGAGGCGGTAGTGGTTGATCAGGATCCGCCCCGATCTACCATCCGTCTTCAACCGGCGGCGTGGGTTGTGGATAGCGTGGTTGGGTGTCCTCCTCCATGGCGTCAATGGCGTCGACATGGTGGAGGCAGCCGTGTGGTGGCGGTCCTAGTGCTCTTCTCGCATCATGGCAACGATCTGCATAATCGCTCCTCCTTGACCTGGTCGTCAACGTGTTCCGAAACTGCTGCGCGAGATCTTGCCCAAGGATATGTGGATCGGATAGGACCTGGTCGTGCATGTCCATATCAGCCTACGCTGCTCCATGAGGGTGTGGCGCGAAGCTCGGTTACTTGTTGACACCATGGGACATGTCAGTATCTCGATTTTCATGGCGTAGACAGCGATGAAGAAAGTCATGGTGGCTGAGATCGGAGGATCAATAAGGTGGGGGGCCTTGGAGGAGATAGAGTCAGCCAGGTGTCCGGTAACTTTTAGAAGCAGCAGTGATAAGTGGGGGCGGCAACACTGAAGGATTTCATTTTTAGTGGTGCTCCTCAAGTGCCGAGTTGCGACTTTTAGGGTGAAAAGCTAAGGTTTGACCTTCATTTTGTTGACGATACTGTTTCGAAAGTTCGAACTTTCTCCAGGGTGAAAACTTAAAATCTTGTATTGGACGACAATGGCGCTTGTGCACTGTTTCCTCCTTGAAGGTGTTGCTTTTGAAGACCTTTTATGTTTTTCAGGTATTGTCTTTGGTGGTGGTTTGTGTGTTGCTGCTAAGAGGAGTTGATCATTGTGGTGAGGCCTTTTTTTTCTTTTTTTTTCTTTTCGGGCTGTGTGTATCCTAAATAACATTTTGACATCTTGTTGATGTAGAGGTTAGATGTAATTTGGTATCTTTGCGATATTAATATACTCTTTTGTCAAAGAATAAACGAGCACAGTGGGCGGACAGGATTTAACTGAAGACATGGAGAGATGCCCATTGCTGCTCCCAACCCATTAAGCATACATCCAGACAGGCATGCACACATGTAAAGTTATTATTACAATTATTATTATTCTTTCAAAAGAAATACAAGAAAGCTCTACACTTGTCACACCTGCTACACTCCACTTTGTAGTGCCATCACGCACCATATGAATATGATCTAGAATTAAAGCTAGCTGATTGGATATATACAACCTTGAACACATATAATATTGTTGGCTGGTCCTTGCATTGCATGGTCTCAACAATTACAAATGCTCCTGACAATCATGATTAGTTGTTATATGGAAACCATGCCGCCCGAGTGAATCATTATATTTCCACACATAGTCTATTGTTGGTTGGGCTCATAAATGCCCAACAGGGATTGGTCTCAACAATAAACAAACTCACATGAGGAATCACAAGTGGGCACATGCTTGAGACTGTATTTATCCACGTAATTCGCCTTCTCCTTCCTAATTTAGTATGGACAAGCTAACAAACGATGAGTTGGCCTGAGGGGCGCATCCAGCACGTACCTTGAGATGTGATTCCGCACTGTGATCATTGATCAATACCAGCTGTGTGACATAACCGTGACGTACACCGCCGGTCATACTTCTTCAGTGGCACATCTGAAGACCACCACCTCATCGCCTTTCATGGTCTACTTGCTCAAAATTCTTAGTGATATATTCTAAAGCCCTCAATCATCTTCTCAAATCCAAACATATCCTAAACCTAAAAGTCAAACTCGGCCCCACCGACTTGATTCATCCGGCGCCACCGAGTTCACTTGACATAGCCATAGCCAGAAACCCTAATCAGTTCGGTCTCACCAATAGGGATCTCAGTCTCACTGAGATGGGACTGCAAACTCTCTATTTTCCTTCGTAACGTTTCTGTCCCACAAAAATGAGCGATCAGTCCCACCGAGTTCGCAGTGCAAACTCTCTGTTTCTCTTTCGTAACGTTTCAGTATCACCGAAAGGAGCGATCGGTCCCACCGACTTTGCCTGACCAACTCTCTGTTTGCTCGTTACTAAAATCGGTCTCACCGAGTTGAAGTAATCTGTCAAACCGAGATCAAGTTTTGCCCTAACCCTAACTCATCGGTCCCACCGAGTTGATCATGTCGGTCCCATCGAAAATCCTAACTTCCACATTTTGAACTGAATCAGTCTCACCGAGTTCATACATTTGGTCTGACCGAGTTGGCTCTTTTGTGTGTAACGGTTAGATTCTGTGTGAAGGCTATATATACCCCGCCACCCTCCTCTCCATTTGTGAGAGAGCCATCTGAACGTGCCTACACTTCCAGCATTTATTTTCTGAGAGAGAACCATCTACTCATTTGTTGAGACCAAGAGATTCCAATCCAACCTCAAGAATCTTGATCTCTAGCCTTTCCCAAGTTTCTTACCACTCAAATCATCTTTTCGCCATAGCCAAATCTATGAGTGAGAGTCGAGTGTGGGGGAGACTATCATTTGAAGCACAAGAGTAAGGAGTTCATCATCAACACACCATCTATTATCTTTTGGAGAGTGGTGTCTCCTAGATTGGTTAGGTGTCACTTGAGAGCCTTCATCAAGATTGTGGTGTTGAACCAAGGAGTTTGTAAGGGCAAGGAGATCGCCTACTTCGTGAAGATCTACCCAAGTGAGGCAAGTCTTTCATGGGAGATGGCCATGGTGGGATAGACAAGATTGCTTCGTCGTGGACCCTTGATGGGTGGAGCCCTCCGTGGACTCGCGCAACTATTACCCTTTGTGGGTTGAACACTAGTAGAAAACAGGGCTTTGGTTGGGGCCTGGCCAGCCCATTAGTCCCGTTCTTCCACGAACCGGGACCCATGGGGGGCATACGTCCCGGTTTGTGCGCCCAGGGGGCCGGCCGGGCCTCGGGAGGCATTTGTGCCGATTCGTGCGGACACATTTGTCCCGGTTATAGGCAAGAACAGGGACCAATGGTACTCGCTCCTGGCCCACAGCCATTGGTCCCGGTTCATGCCTAGAACCGGGATAGAGGGTGGCCTTTAGTCCCGGTTCCAGCCACGAACCGGGACCAATGAGGTGGCTATATATACCCCATCGCCGTGGCAGAGCACTCCATAGTGCTCCGTTTTTTCTGGCCGGCGAGGGGAGAGGTTTGTGGTGCTCTAGCTCACCTCCTATGCACATGAAGTGTTCGATGAAATGCCCGAGCCACACTAGTTAAGCTTTCTCCTCTCGAAACTCGACCTCCGAGCTCCATCTTCCCCAAGATTTGTGTTGGTTTAGTGGTCCGTCACGTCCCGTACCCGTCTTCACTGTCGTCGATCGCCCACGCCGATCTCGTTGCCGGCACCACCGTGGTGAGCCTCTTGTTCTTATCTTCTTTCTGGAAGAAAAAATTTCTTACTTTGGATAAATACTTGTCTAATTTTCTTACTTTTATTATTGTTTGTTATTATATAGTGCGATGGTTTTAGTATCCGCCCCCGCCGGCCCTCGTCTTGTCTATGATTGGGATGTTGTATATATTATCTTTTATAACTATTTGGTTCATTTATTGTTTATGACAATTATGCCGACCAACGTGACATAGATTTTATTTATCTAGGAGCTTTGTGAACCGTAAATTCCAACCGACCCTATTGTCGAGAGGTTAAATTAAGTTGAAGAAGAAAACAATTCCTTAGAGGAAAAAAATAAAAAATTGAGGAGGAGAAGATGATATTGGAGTTGCATGTTGCAGATGTCGTCGATGATCACAAGATCAAGATGGATGCAATGCAGTTGAAGATTAGAAAGATTAGAAAATATGCCATTCATATCGAGGCTTGGTATCATTATGCCGTTGGATCAATTGTTACCTTGGTTGTGATTATGATCGCATTTGTTGTTGCATTGAAAGGTTTTACATAGTTTGAATGTATGGTTTAATTAGATGCTCTGGAGATCTATATGTTGTTCAATGAGAACTATGTATGTATTTTGGTTTTAATGTGATGATGAACTTCTATTAATTTGGTCACTTATCTATCCATCTGAATCTGTAATGGTTTTTGACACAAATAATTATGTATAATGCACGCAGATGAACCGACAATGGATGTACAATGACAGACACACCTCTGAGTACATTAAGGGCCTACATAATTTTCTTGAAGTGGCTGAGGCAAACAAGCAGAATGGTTTTATGTGTTGTCCATTCCCTAATTGTGGGAATACAAAGTCTTACTCTGACCGGAAAATCCTTCACAACCACCTGTTTTATAAGAGTTTCATGCCACACTATAATGTTTGGACAAAGCACGGAGAAATATGGGTTATGATGGAAGACACCGAAGAAGAAGAGGACAATGACAACTATGTGCCCCCTGAATACAGTGATGCTGCAACGGGGGAAGCTGCTGAAGATCAAGAGGAACCAGACGATGTGCCCGATGATGATGATCTCGGCCGGGTCATTGTTGATGCAAGGACACAGTGCAAAAGTCAAAAGGAGAAACTGAAGTTCGATCGCCTGTTAGAGGATCACAAAAAAGGGTTGTACCCCAATTGCGAAGATGGCAACACAAAGCTCGGTATCGTACTGGAATTGCTGCAGCGGAAGGCAGAGAATGTTGTGCCTGAAAAGGATTTGAGAAGCTACTGAAAATATTGAAGAAGAAGCTTCCAAACGATAACGAATTGCTCGACAGTACGTACATAGCAAAGAAGGCCGTATGCCCTCTAGGATTGGAGGTGTAGAAGATACATGCATGCCCTAATGATTGCATCCTCTACCGCGGTGCGTACGAGGATTTGAACGCATGCCCGGTATGCGGTGCATTGCGGTATAAGATCAGACGAGATGACCCTGGTGATGTTGATGGCGAGCCCCCAGGAAGAGGGTTCCTGCAAAGGTGATGTGGTATGCTCCTATAATACCACGGTTGAAACGTGTGTTCAAAAACGAAGAGCATGCCAAGTTGATGCGATGGCACAGAGAGGACCGTAAGAAAGACGGGAAGTTGAGAGGATCCGCTGATGGGTCATAGTGGAAAAAAATCTAGAGAAAGTACTGGGCTGAGTTTGCAGGTGACCCATGGAACGTATGGTTTGGTTTAAGCGCAGATGGCATTAATCCTTTCGGGGAGCAGAGCAGCAATCACAGCACCTAGCCCGTCACTCTATGTATGTATAACCTTCCTCCTTGGATGTGCATGAAGCGAAAGTTCATTATGATGCCAGCTCTCATCCAAGGTCCTAAGCAACCCGGCAACGACATTGATGTGTACCTAAGGCCATTAGTTGAAGAACTTTTACAGATGTGGAATGGAAGCAGTGTACGTGTGTGGGATGAGGACAAACATGAGGAATTTAACCTGCACGCGTTGCTGTTTGTAACCATCAATGATTGGCCCGCTCTCAGTAACCTTTCCGGACAAACAAACAAGGGATACCACGCATGCACGCACTGTTTAGCTGACACCGAAAGTATATACCTGGACAAATGCAGGAAGAATGTGTACCTGGGCCATCGTTCATTTCTTCCGACCAACCATCAATGTCGAAAAAAAGGTAAGCGTTTCAAAAGCGAGGTAGATCACCGGAAGAAGCCCGCCATGCGTACTGGTGATCACGTACTTGCTATGGTCAATGATTTACACGTAATCTTTGGAAAGGGTCCCGGTGGACTATTTGTTCCGAATGACGCTGGGGGACACGCACCCATGTAGAAGAAGAAATCTATATTTTGGGACCTGCCCTACTGGAAAGACCTAGAGGTCCGCTCTTTAATTGATGTGATGCACGTGACGAAGAACCTTTGCGTGAACCTGCTAGGCTTCTTGGGCATGTATGGGAAGACAAAAGATACACTGGAGGCATGGGAGGACCTGCAACGTTTGCATGAAAAAGACAGCATGCCTCCAAAGCAGTATGAAGGTCCTGCCAGCTACACTCTTACCAAAGAAGAGAAGGAAATCTTCTTTGAATGCCTGCTCAGTATGAAGGTCCCGTCTGGCTTCTCGTCGAATATAAAGGGAATAATAAATATGCTAGAGAAAATTTTCCAGAACCTAAAGTCTCATGACTGCCACGTGATTATGATGCAACTGCTTTCTTGTTCATTGAGGGGGCTTCTATCGGAAAACATCCGATTAGCCATTGTAAAGCTATGCGCATTCCTCAATGCAATCTCTCAGAAGGTGATCGACCCAGAAATCGTACCAAGGCTAAGCAGTGATCTGGCGCAATGTCTTGTTAGTTTCGAGCTGGTCTTCCCACCATCCTTCTTCAATATCAAGACGCACGTCCTAGTTCATCTCGTCGACGAGATTGTCATTCTGGGCCCCATATGTCAGGACCGGATTTTCGGGATATTAATTTCCCAAAAAGCGGCCCTTGTGCTCACCAGCCCCAGGATTACTGTTAGCTGATGAGACACCAACTTGTTACAGAAATTCCAAGCAAAATACAAAATATGTAGTACAAGACCATTCTGGCCTATGAGTACAACAAATGGTTCGCTAGTGGCTGTAGGCGGAAGCGGTTTGCGGATCACCAACGTTTATGGGACTCCTTTTCCCACAGGAACAGCTGACCAGGATAACTCCTATCTTCGCGAGGTTGCTATCACCATTGCGTAGGTCCGGGGCTGCCATCGCAACACTCCTTTCCACGCAAGAAATCTGGCCAAGACAATAGCCAGGGACAAGCCAGTGAGTACTTTGAATGTACTCGCAAACATTAAGAACACAGGTATAATATAGCCACTGATAATCATACTTTAAAATATTCTATGATCACTTCGTCCGTTATGAAATAAGAATTCATGATGCACACAAGTAGATCATTTAAATAAAACATGAGTAAACAATCAAGGTGTATAAATGCAAAGCACCGATCGGGTGTCTGAAGCGACGCCTCGAAAGGGTAATAATATGAAGCATGCCTCAGTCGGGCGTCTGAGCGACACCACAGAAAGGGCTCATATATAAAGGGAAGAACAAGCATGCCACAGTCGGGCGTCTGTGCGACACCACATAAAAGGCTTATAAGTAAATGAAATAACAAGCATGCCACAGTCGGGCGTCTAAGCGACGCCACATAAAGGGCTTATATATAACCATAATCACAGTGAATATCCAGGAGGTGGTACCGTCCCAGGGATATTCATTATTTCAAACATTGCAAATGGTTAGTCCACAATGATAATAATCATAACCATCATATATCACAAGTCATAATCAATATTCTGGTTTAGTAGTTTCTCCTCCGAAGACCGACACTAAGACCGACACTTGACCCATCCCAGACTGTAGTCCTTAACCATGGATATGGCTATTCGAATAGGTTTAATATCTCTGCAGAGGGTGTACTCTTTACCCACGAGTAACGGATTCCCTTAGTCCATCGGAACTAATTCCGTCTACGGTCTTTTAGTCGAAAACACGCCTGACTTGCACACACCAGCTTTCACTCGTGTCTGGAATCACCCACGACACCTGTTAAGCAAAACTCTAAGTGGGGAGGCTACAACCTCGCGTAGCATGGGATCAAATTTCTATCGCACGCTCTAAGGGGTGCCCCCTCTCGGTCCCAACCGGAAACACCCATGCCCCCGGACCAGGTGGCATGCCTACCGGATGTTTAGCCGGTATCTTCCACCATGGCCTCTCTGTACGGTGTGTGCTAAGACAGGGGTTGACAACTTACTGAACTGTACCCTACCTATGGCAGGGACAAGTGGCAGCACGAAACAAGTATGGGGGTTACTAGAACAAGACTCGATCTATGGCCGACTCAGGAGGCTTAAGTATTTCCTGCATGATTAGCTCAAGAATAATACTCCACATCCATCACACACAACCACCACTCATCATACCTCCCCCTGCCCCACCGGTCATAACCGTCTCGACGAGGGACAAGCTCGTGTCTACCCAAGACAGAGACTTTCCCGGACCCTTCCCGGACACATATTTTAAAAACAGAACAAAAAATTTGCTTGGAAAATTTTGAAATAAATATGAAAATAAAGTAGACAATATTTGAGAAACAACAGAAAAAGAATCAAGTCATTTGGATTTATATTTCAAAAGTTATAGCCAGTCAAAGTTTAGTCAATTCTGTTTTAAAATAAAACAGAAAAAGAAAAACGCTTCGATGAGAATATGCTTTCGAGCAGAGGATACGTACTCTGGGGTGATGCGCTTTCACTTAAAGCACGTGGTGGCGGGGCTGGTCACTGACAGTGGGTCCAGGGGGCCCACTGGTCAGGTTTGACCAGTCGCCGCACCTCTTCTCCCTCCTCTGCCCGAGCGGGGCGGGGCTCCGGTGAGGCTCGCCGGCGAACGGCGGCAGCGTGTGAGAAACTGAAGCCATCCGCGGGCTCAGGGGGTCGAGGCGGTCCTATCGGTGGTCGCTATGGTCCCGGGGGTGGACGGAGTCGCCGGCGGCGAGCTCCGCAGCGGACGGTGGACGTCGGGCAAAGTGTGTCCTTGCCTCTGGTGGCTCCTGATCAGAATTGAGCAGGGGGATGGATTCACGAGAGGAAGGGAGGTCTTCTGGTGGAGAGAGTGGAGAGGGGGAGGCCCTGGTGGTGCCGGAGTGGTCGAGACAGTGGCGGGGGCTGTGTTTGCCGGAGAAGAAGAAGACGACCTCTCTGGCCTTTCTACTGCTACGGGAGGATCAGCGAGGGAGTGAGGGAGGTTGCTTGAGGTCCTGACGAGCTCAAGGGCTCCTTATATAGGCGGGCAAGGTCGTTTCTACGGCGGCCGTGGATAAGCTCGTCGGCGACCGCCGTTCTGTAGGGGCAGGGCGACGTGGCGGCGACGAGCGCTAGCGGACGCGTTTGCGGATGAGGTCGAGCTGTTCCACCAGCGAGCTGGCGCGTGGGGGAGGCTCGGGCGGTGGTGCCATGGCCGGGGCCTGCTGTGGCCGGCCGCTAGCTGCCACGGCCGACCTGACATCGGTGCTGTGGAGCTCCAAGGGCGGCTCTGCGGCGAGGGGAGGGGTCGGGGCGTCGACTGGGAGAGGGGAAGGGCCAGGGCGAGCGCGGGGCGTCGGCAGTGGGACGCGGCGACTCGCGTGCACGCACGTGCAAAACGCGCACTCTGGGCGCGCCCAGTGCACGCACACAATTTGTTTGCTGAAATGCCAGCGTGTGCTAGAGGCCATAGGGGAGGCTGGGGGTTAGCAGGCCTGGGTTAGGGTTAGCTAGGAACTTAGTAGACATGCCAGTATGTACAGAGGGGCAAGATCACACTGCAAAACAAAAATCATGCCAAAACTGGACATGCATACCAGGTGTTTGACAGAATGCCAATGGCATCTAGGCAATTCTTGGGGTGGCCCAAATTTCCGGATCAGTGTCTCCTTGGATGAATAAGAGGGTGGTGAAGTTAGTTTGACAAAAGCAGAAGCTTGTTAGTGCAAGTTTTGCAAAACTACAGTTCTGGGCAGAAGGAAAATGGCATTGTTTCATGAACCAAAAATCTTCCAATGGGTCCACTCTTCTGGACTTAAGAGTTTTGCAAGATGGGCTATAAGCAGAAGAAAGCTCAAGGGCACTAGAGCAAATTAAACTAGGGTTGCAGTATTCCCCCGACCCAGAGCTCGCAACGCCATTGCTCCGCCAACCAGCCGAGCAGGACGTCTAGAGGAAGCCCGCAGACCGGCCAGCAGAGGAGGAAAGCGTGGTGAAGCCGCCAACTTCAGATCGAATCCAAGCCCGCCGCCGACTCGCCGCCCAGCACGGCCAAGACGGCGCACCGAGTGCCGGCGCCAAACCCCGTCGACAAGGGGAAGACGCCCTCTCCAGCAGTGGCCGCCGCCACCCGCAACGCCCGCAGCCCCCAGGGGGCCAGATCTGTCGCACCAGACCAAACCCCCGCCGCCGCCGCCGCGGGGCCGCACCGCCGCCTCCCAGCATGAAAGCTACCAGATCCGCACGTCTCCGCCGCTGGAGGCCCCGCTGGACCCAGATCCCCCACGGGCGGTGGCCCGCGCCACCGAGATCCCGACTAGGAGAGGAAGGAGAGAGCCCCGCCGCTGCCAGCGCCGCACGGGCTTCGCCCGGCGGACGCCCTCCGGCAGCGGCGAGGAGGAGTGAGCGAGGGCGGAGCCTTGCGCCGGCGACGGAGGGGAATCTCCCGTGACGCGCTCGCGGGGCGCGTCGCGGGAGCGCAGGGGTAGTGTATTTTGTGCACTGAAGGGCCCACATGTCAGATAGTTGGGCGACCCATTGGGTGACCCACGGGGCAAGACTTTATGCCCATACCGTACCCACAACTAATGCTAGATTAGGTAACATCACCAGCCAAACAACTTGGTAGTTTTGATAAAACTGAGAAAACCCGAAGTTTTAAGGAAATGTAGTATTCCTTGGCATCCTGCAAAAAAAGGGCGCATGTGGGTGGGATTTGAACCCATAACTTCTTCATTCTACATAAGCTGCAGTAACCAACCGGACAACCACATCAGATGTGTTCATTTACATCTTCTTCCTTCTTTTTCTTTTTTTCCTTTTTCTGTTCCTTTTTCTCCTTTGTTTGAACTGTTTTGTTCTTTTTTTTCTTTGTTAAATGCATGAACTTTTCCAATTTCTTGAACTTTTTTTAATCAAAATCTGATGAACCTTTTCAAATTCATGAACTCCTTTTCAAAACCGATGAACTTCTTTTCAAAATCAAGGAACTTTTTTTCAAAATTGATGAATTATTTTTCAAAAAATTTGATTTTTTTCAAATCCATGAACTTTTTCTCAAAATTGATGAACTCTTTTCAAAATCGATAAACTATTTTCCAAAATCGTTGAACTTTTTTTCAACTCGATGAACTCTTTTTCTTTTTTACAAAATTGATGAACTTGTTTCAAAATAATTTTTTATCAAAATCAATGAACATTTCTAAAAATCATTGATTTTGTTTTAAAATTTACCTTTTATTTTTTTCAAAATAATTTATATTGGTTTTACTAAAGGAAACGTTAACTAGGACGGAAGTGTATGGAAAAACTAGCTTGATCTAGTGCTTAATGCTTCAAGCCACAAATGTTGTCGTGCAGGGTTCAAATTTCAGTGGTTGCATATTTTCAATTAGTATTTATTCTTTCTTTTTCTTTGCATTTGCAGTCAGTTGGTGGGCCGGCCCGCTATGCGTTGCTAGCAAGCGCCGGTAGAGCCAGCCGGCGCCTGAAGTGGTGGTTAGGAGCACCCGTATTCCTTGCCCACCCATCGGAATGCCAAGGTTTTCATTTACAACGGGTTTCTAAAAATTGTATTGTCAAACTAAGCCTCACATTAAAAAAAAGTGGACTAGTGACCGAAGCATTGAGCTTGTCGGTTCAGATATTCACCAATCCGACTGTCGGTTCACCTATCCATAGGTCCATCCGGATTTTTAACATAAAATTGTTCGTTCCATTGTATAAATTTCGGTCAAATAAAAGTGTTGGCTTCTACTATAGACAACAAAGGAACACAACTAAGGTTGTTATTGGGCCAAGGCTTAGACTACCTATTATGTGGCCTGGGATTGAATCTCACTTCTCTCAAATTTTGTCAAAACATTTCTTTTGTTAGTTCAGACATCTGATATATTTAGTTTTATATTGAAAGTAACAAGGACTGATATATGACATTCAACATAGAAATGATACAAGGAATTAATATTCTATGGAAGATATTTATAAAGCATTGTAAAAATGAGTTCATAATTTATAAAGCACCGGAGCGCGCCGAAAGTGGCCAGAATCGCCCGACGACAAGTAGCGACAGAAGGGGATCTAGAGAGGCTAAGAGAGAGCACAAGCAGAGTGAGAGAGAGAAAGACGGGGCGAGGTGGTCGTGGCCCCTCCGTTTTGAGTGCTTCCGATGCACTCTTGGGCTAGGCCCAATAGGCCAGTCAGCCAGTAATTACAAATTTTTAATTTATTAAAAGACTCAAAATAATACTAGTACTTTAATAAAAATCAAAACAATATTTTTACTTTAATAAAAATAATGAAAATACTAAACATACTTTTTAAAACGATAGCATGTCCAATTCAAATATTCTTAGTTTCAAAAAAATAACTACAATATTTTTTGACTACTATAATTAAAGTGTTCACCACCATTTACAAAAAAAATGTAAGAAAATAAAACGACTTAAAATATATGATAAAAATGTTACCATTTCTAGTTACAACATTCAAAATTTAATAAAAGTAACTACAATATAATATTAAAAAAATCACAATTCTAGAAAAAAGAAAAACGTAAAAATATTAGAAGTCTCGAAAATAGTTCACCATTTATAAAATACTAATATTATTAATTTAAGAAATTTAATTCCTAGATTTTTGGCGAAAATATTTAATTATTACTTAAAAACATTTTTAATCAATTAAGAATAAATAATTACAAATAAAAGTAATTACAAAAAATAGACCCCATGTCATATAGTGTTGATGTGGGAACACATGACATGCCACAAGTAAACATAATAGTGTTGGCGTTCGATGTTATGCCATGTCACCACTATTTGACACCTTGTACCAACAGTTGGTCCCACCTACAAGTGGTGTTCAATAATTTTCGAACGCCAACACTAACCTAATAAAGTTGTCGTATCAAATATGCCAACACCACCACTATCTGAAAAAGCCATTTTTGTACTGGTATAGTAATTGATCCATGGATCAATAGTTGCTTTTATTTGTAAGTAAGTAGAAATATTTATGTAATTATAGTGGATTTGTGGACCCATACACTTCTCAAAGTAAGGTTAGAAGGAACAAGACGATGTAATCCACGGCGCAAACCATTACTTCATTATCGATCATTCCTTTGTACACCTCCATGAATTTATATATATCTTTGTCTATAAGGGCCCAAAATAGTACATCACCATAAGTAGAGAAATACATCCATCCTTTCAACTACCGTCATTGATGTTTCTAAAAAAAACATCACTGATCTATCATGGATCCTACATGGTTGTCTCGCTTATTATAAGGAAAGTTCAGTGAATGAATTCATGATCAATGCATACAGATCCCACGCTGCATGGGTCTGCTATCTAGACATGTTTCTTGTTCCTTCACTATTACTTGAGTTTCTGGACCAGGAGAAGACCGAGTTGGACCAGGACATACGAGCGTTGCTACGGACCATATCCTTCTATAATTTCAAGCTACCTACGATGCAATGCATTTGAGTAGAGATAATTACATCAACCCTTAACATATCCATATATTCGAGGTAGTAACTAAGTAAATACTACTATGCCTACCAGTAGGAACCATGTTATCAAAAACCAGATTACCCTTGTGTTTACTCATATTTCACATTGTGGACAAATACATAAGTGGCATACATATGGACAATAAAGATGCTCTTTGTTACAAACCTTGATTGAAACACGACAACAACTTAAAATTGCAGGGGAAATATGGAAATTATCTAGCCCATGGATTTGCCAAGCCCATATGTGACCAGCTAGAGTTTGCTTACCCAAAATTGATACAATGACACATCATTTGTCGTCGAGGTCTAGCCACATAATAAGCCAAATCAGTACATTTAATATACTTTCAAAAAACATAGTTTGGCTCCTACTGAGCACCATCCAAAAGCTCATTCATAAGGCTATCTTAGTTTACTTTTTGTTATGCATAAGACCATGCTTGCGTACTGGGAGTATACGACAATCTTGTGGCAGCTATATTTATAGTACCGTACCCACTTACAAAAGAAAATGCTAGCTAGGGTATTGCACGTGGAAAAGGAACTTGCCAGGGTGATGCAGTGCAGATGGCCGCCGCCAGCTTAAATTAAGCAGCTCAGGTTAAGTTTTCCTCAAAGTAGCTAGTATTGTATATCCATTTCTTTGGTGAAGTCCAGGCTGATAGTTTCGGTCTATGGTCTGCTTCTAAACTAATATAAGCACTTGTTTGGAGCTACTTTTCATGTATTATTATAGCCTTGTCTATCTTTGGTATTATTATAAGTAGCATCATGTTCCCTCCGTTTCCAAATATATGTCTTTTAAAAGATTTCAACATGAACCATATAAGGATGTATATAGACATATTCTAGAGTGTAGTTTCACTAATTTTGCTCCATAAGGATGTATATAGACATATTTTAGAGTGTAGTTTCACCAATTTTGCTCCATATGTAATCCATATTGAAATCTCTAAAAAAAACTTATATTTAGGAAGGGAGGGACTATATATATCTTGTTTTCTACTCCCTCCGTCTAGGTGCACAAGTCATCTTACAAAAACCAAATAGTCTCAAAACAGTTAGGCGCGGTGCATTAACTCTCATCCCATTTCTTGTTTCTTGACTTAAATAAATGGATCAACCAATAAGAGATATGGGACGTGTATGCTTTCAATGACTTGAGACTACCAAACACGACATGCGGCGGTCAGTTCATTGCATGCAATGATATTAATTAGCAAATAAACATTAAGTTCTCTCGCTTTCTCCTCCACCTTGATCGCCCTGCACAACCTAAGATAGCCAATACGCCGGTACAAAGGGATTATATATGTTCGTATTTAGGATTACTGAAATAGTAGTATTTAGAAAGGGCTCGGGTTGCCATTGGCAGCTTAGGGCATCTCCAGCCGTTGGCCCCCCAGGAGGGGCAAAAAATCGCCACCTGGGGGCGCACCGACGCTAAACCGCGCACTGGGGGCGTGCTGCCCCCCAGTCGCGGCGCCCACGGTTAGTCAAAAAAGTCAAATACGGCGCAAACATGACTCAAATTTAACGCAAACATCGGCGAATTCGTTCAAATTTAAACATATTTTACAAAAAAGAAAAAAACTACCGCGGGCTACCCCCGCCATCTCCCTCGCCGCCCGCCCACGCGGTTCTACATGCCGAGGAGGCTATAGAACCGCGTGTAGTCGTCGTCGTCGTCATCGCCCCCGCCTATGCCTCCGCCGTCCCTGCTGCATCCCTCCCCCGGTTGGCGCGGCGGGTTGGACGGTCCGGGGGCGTCGTCGTCGTCGTCGTCGCTGTCGAGGACCATGACGCCGTGCTCATCCTCGCGCCCACGCTTGCGGGCGGCGATCTCCTCCAGGGCCCGGCGCTGCCGGACCATCTCGTCGCGGAGATAGTCGTCCCGCGCCCACCGCAGGGCGTCCTCGTCGGAGAAGCCGCGCCGAGCTATCTCCTCGTACTCCGCGGGGAGGCCGGGCTCCGGCTTGGGCTCGACGAGGACGAAGCGGCCGGTGGGTGGGGAGGCGTTGTCGCCGATGCGGACGCCGGAGCTGCGGGTGCGCGCGCTGACCGGCGTGCCCTGGGGCTCCGGCTTGACGGGGCAGAGGTGGAGGCAGGGCGAGCCGCCGGACGAGGAGGAGGACCCCCCGGTCTCCATGCGCCTCGGGGTCCAGGAGCTTCCCCGGCGGCGTGAGAAGGACGGGGGAGCGGGGTACTCGAGGCGCGGCGTGTTGCCGCCCTCGATGTACTCAAGGACGGCCTCCAACGTGCGCCCGGGCACGCCCCACCACCGACGCCGGCCGGCGGCGTTTAGCCTGCCGGAGGGCACGACGCCGTTGGTGGCCTCGAGTTGCTGGCATGACGGCGGCGGAAATAAGGCTCCCAGAGCGGGCTGTCGGGGACGTACCGTGGCCCCTCCCTCGCCGCACGCGGCAGGTTCGAGCGGATGCGTGCGATCTCCGCACGCCGCACCGCGCCGGTGGGTACCGGGGGCACCGACACGCCGCCGACGCTGATCCTCCACGCCCCGGGCACCCGCATGTCCGGCGGGACCGGGTACTCGGCCTCGAAAAGGAGGCGAGCCTCGTCCTCGTGAAGATGGCTGCGGCCGAAGCCGTTCGCCGCCGCGCCGTCTCCTGGGAAGCGCTCGGCCATGGGTGATGAACTGGAGACGGCGAGAGAGAGGAGAGGGAGGAACGACGACGGCGAGAGAGTGTGAGATCGCCGAGCGCGCTGGGGCGCGTCTTATATAGATCGAGGCGCCGCCCGTACGCGTGCCCGCCGTGTGTACGCGTGGCGGGCGAGGGAGGGCGAGGGACGCGCTTCATCCGGCCTTCACTGCGCCGCCCGTGAGGCATCAATGGCGCAGGCTGACCGGCGCGGCAGCGCGGCAGCTTTGGCATTGATTCGCCGCGGGAAACGAGGCGATGAGGACGACGAAGGGCCGAGAAGAGAGCCGTGTCGCTGACGTGGCGAGCCCGCGGCTGTTTCGCGCCAAAACAGTTCGCCCCGGCGCTCCCGGGTGGCCCCCCGCGCACCAGGTTCGGCCTGGGTCCGCCGGCGCTGTTTTCGGCACAGGCCGGCGAAAATCGGTCTCCTGGGGGCGCGACTGGGCAGATTTTTCGGCGCCGGCGCAAAAAAAAACGCATGAGGAGGCCTTCCTGAGGCGCGGCTGGAGATGCCCTTAGGAGTTGTAACTTACATGGCGCACCTATTCAGCAGGTGCATGAAAAAAATAAATGCGTCAATCAATTTCCCAAGCTAAATCTCGGCCACTGGATTATTATCCAACAGCGCACCGTCCATCTTCCTCCAACCAATCGTCATCGCTCCTCGAGACGTGGACGTCTTTCTCTTCCCCCACGCACCACTGGTGTGCGCCTTGCCGCCCCGTCCTTCCCTCGCTGATGCCCTCTACTCATGCTCAACCCTCTAATCCTCACTGGCACCATATTCTTTCCAACATGCCCGCACCCCCACTCGAACTTTCAATCATCGGACTCCTCTGTGACTGGGACGCCGCTGCCGCTTCTTCCTTTGTTCCAAGTCGTTCCCGCCTGTGCCTCCGTCCAGCTGCGGCGCCGATGGCTTTGGGCTTGACCCGAGGAATAACAAACGTGTAGCTTATATCGATCCAAACTTACTAGTTAATTAGGTAGTATCCTAAAGACCATTTCTACAGGACCAAGTCATATAATAAGTTGCTCAAATTAATTCTTTCATTCTACTACCAATGCACTCTCTGCTATGCCAGCCCACGCATGCAGCCAATGAAAAAGCACGCATGCCGCGTATTAATTTCTCAGTCATGGTACCAACAACAATGGCTCTCAATGCAACCAATGAAGCAGTTGCATGCTAAGGGCATCTCCAGCCGTTGGCCCCCCAGGAGGGGCAAAAAATCGCCCCCTGGGGGCGCGCCGGCGCAAAACCGCGCACTGGGGGCGTGATGCCCCCCAGTCGCGGCGCCCACGTGTTTTTAAAAAAAATTCAAATACGGCGCAAACACGACTGAAATTTAACGCAAACATCGGCGAGTTCGTTCAAACTTAAACATATTTTACAAAAAAAGAAAAAAAAAACTTCCGCGGGCTACCCCGCCGTATCCCTTGCCGCCCGCCCACGCGGTTTACATGCCGAGGAGGCTGTAGAACCGCGTGTAGTCACCGCGGTCGTCGTCGTCGCCGCCGCCCCCGCCTGCGCCTCCGCCGTCCCTGCTGCATCCCTCCCCCGATTGGCGCGACGGGTTGGACGGTCCGGGGGCGTCGTCGTCGTCTTCGCTGTCGAGGACCACGACGCCGTGCTCATCCTCGCGCCCACGCTTGCGGGCGGCGATCTCCTCCAGGGCCCGGCGCTGCCGGACCATCTCGTCGCGGAGGTAGTCGTCCCGCGCCCATCGCAGGGCGTCCTCGTCGGAGAAGCCGCGCCGGGCAACCTCCTCGTACTCCGCGGGGAGGACGGGCTCCGGCTTGGGCTCGACGAGGACGAAGCAGCCGGTGGGTGGGGAGGCGTTGGCGCCGATGCGGACGCCGGAGCTGCGGGTGCGCGCGCTGACCGGCGTGCCCTGGGGCTCCGGCTGGACGGGGCGGAGGCAGGGCGAGCCGCCGGACGAGGAGGAGGACCCCCCGGTCTCCAGGCGCCTCGGGGTCCAGGAGCTTCCCCGGCGGCGTGAGAAGGAAGGGGGGGGCGGGGTACTCGAGATGCGGCGTGTTGCCGCCCTCGATGTACTCGAGGACGGCCTCCAACGTGCGCCCGGGCACGCCCCACCACCGACGCCGGCCGGCGGAGTTGAGCCTGCCGGAGGGCTCTACACCGTTGGTGGCCTCGAGCTGCTGGGCGTGGCGGCGCCGGAAGTAGGGCTCCCAGAGCGGGCTGTCGGGGACGTACCGAGAGCCCTCCCTCGCCGCCCGCGGCAGGTTTGAGCGGATGCGTGCGATCTCCGCACACCGCGCCGCGCCGGTGGGTATCGGGGGCACCGGCACGCCGCCGGCGCTGATCCTCCACGCGCCGGGCACCCGCATGTCCGGCGGGACCGGGTACTCGGCCTCGTAAAGGAGGCGAGCCTCATCCTCATGGAGATGGCGGCGGCCGAAGCCGTTCGCCGCCGCGCCGTCACCAGGGAAGCGCTAGGCCATGGGTGATGAACTGGAGACGGCGAGAGAGAGGAGAGGGAGGAACGACGACGGCGAGAGAGTGTGATCGCCGAGCACGCTGGTGCGCGTCTTATATAGGCCGAGGCGTCGCCCGTACACGTGTCCGCCGTGTGTACGCGTGGCGGGCGAGGGAGGTCGAGGGACGCGCGTCAACCGGCCTTCACTGCGCCGCCCGTGAGGCATCAGTGGCGCAGGCTGACCGGCGCGGCAGCGCGGCAACTTTGGCATTGATTCGCCGCGGGAAACGAGGCAATGAGGACGACGAAGGGCCGAGAAGAGAGCCGTGTCGCTGACGCGGCGGGCCCGCTGCTTTTTCGCGCCAAAAAAGTTCGCCCGGCGCCCGCGGGCGCCCCCAGCGCGCCGGGTTCGGCCTGGGTCCGCCAGCGCTGTTTTCGGCCCAGGCCGGCGAAAATCAGGCTCCTGGGGCGCAACTGGGGCGATTTTTCGGCGCCGGCGCAAAAAAAACGCCTGGGAAGGCCTTCCTGGGGGCGCGGCTGGAGATGCCCTTAGCACCTTTCCAAAGTGAGGCCTTATAAAAACGGACATGTTTTGATGCCGCGAGGCCTTATAAAAATGGACATGCTTGTGATACTGTGAGGGTTAATAAATCCGGACGGAGAGAGTATGCACTTATTGGTTTTGATCAACTTGTTTGCATAGTTAATTGAGCAGTTTGAGACATTGAGTGCGTTGTTCCTTCATCACATGGCTGGCCTATCGTCACCCTCCCAGTCAACATGCATGCACGCGTACAAATTCCTGGTACGACCGTACGGTGCTTCATGCATGGATGGGTGGATGCATTGCATGAACGAATAATTGCATGAATGGCAAGGTAGTCTTGATTTGTTGTTTCCCTTTTGAGCAGTGAGACAGAGCGAGCACGAGGAGGAGCGGCACGTCGTCGGTTAGTCAGCTGAGACTTTTGACCGGGCGGGGTTGTTGAGCCTCATATATCTATGCACCCATCTCCACTGTACAAAGCCCCTGTAAAGTTGGACAAATTAGTAGAGGCAACATATATAAGGTTGGTGCGTGCATCTTAACTCTACAGTCTACTATAAATCAGATTCCGTGCACCAGCAGATTGCATATTCATGGATAGCAATATGAGGAGCAGCAGCAGCAGCATGATGGTCGTCCATGGCGGCTCGGAGATGGACGCGTTGCTTAGGCGGCAGCAGGAGCTCGTGATTCAGCTCCGAGCGCTCGTCCTTCCGGCGCTTCGAGACGCCGACAGCAGGTCAGCCGACCTCGCCGTTGACCTCTTCGATGACATGATCGACTGCATCACCGGCGTTATCTCTAGGCTCCAGAGCATCACTACTGCAGGCGGTGAACCAGCGGTGGCCTTCATCCTCGGCAACAATATCTCCAACGGCGCCGACGAGGGACAAGAGAAGAAGCCCGTGATCAGCAACGCTGGTCAGAAGAGAAGGTTCTTGATTTCCCAACAAGACTCTAGTCTCAATTAATTGGTTTTGCGACATGATTTAGCTGGATTTCAAATTGCATCGTCACTAATACGTACTCCCTCCGTTCCAAAATAGATGACCCAACTTTATACTAGCTTTAGTACAAAGTTGGGTCATCTATTTTGGAACGGAGGGAGTACATACTATCACGTACTATCACCTCTATTCCGAATTATAATAGTTTTAGATATTTTCATATGGACTACATACATATTGAAATAAACGAATAAACACAATAAAACCCGTCTACATACATCAGATTTAGAAAAAAGTCAGAACATCTTATAATTCGGAGCGTGAGGGAGTACGTAGTAGCGCTGCCTTTCTTCGATATATTGGTACTCTTTCATGTATCTCGCTAATTAATTTTTTGCTACTAATATATATGTATGCATGCTATGTAGGAGGAACAACGAAAAGCGATCAAGATCACTTGTGACAATTGTTCCACATTATGATGGCCGTCATTGGAGAAAATATGGGCAGAAGAACATCAAAGGGAGGCAACATGCTAGGTATCTATACTTCTCCTAAACAGTTCATTCAAGCATATATATCGTCACATTACTACTACGTCAACCTATATATCTACTGCCCTTATCTGAGATGAGTGAAACTTATCGGTTCTGCTATGAAAAATACATTTGAGGGTATCGCCAGGGATATATATGTCGTCGAACATCGGAGATGTATTATGACCCAGGGTAATGCCATAATCGTGCATAATTCTGAGGGGAAGGGGAGCCGTTATGATTAGCTACACTACTCCAACAGGCCTAGTACACAGCCCCAGGGGCGGAGCTAGCGAATTGCTAAAGCCTGGGCACACCATAAGCGAAATTTTACTTTGGTCTATCAAACACCACAAGTATCATATATTTGGATAAACGCCATGTGCAATATATGCACCAATATTTCATAGTAGATAGTAGAATAAATAAAAACATGGGATACAATACCAATTAAATGGCTAATTGAGAAGATATTATAGGTAAATTTAAAAATTTGCCGATATATCATAGGGGCACTCACTATCCATGGCCTTAGGATCCAGCGAATCCCCTGATGAGGATCGCTGGGAGCTGTCATGGGCCGAACTGCAGCATGTGATTCAATGCATCAGAATTACGAAATAAGGGAGTCGGGCATATAAGTTCGTCAGAGCCTTCGAATACTTACGATCCCGCTGGGGGCTTCTCCCTGAGGCGCCACTACGAGCTGCTGTCGGTGTCCGGTGCGGTGTCGTCCGCGAGGGAGGCTCTCCCCCTCTTGGACGCTTCGGCCTCTAGACACATGGAGGCCTCCCTTTTTTTCCTTCCCCTTGTAGGGGGGGGGGGGGAGTAGCTTTCTTCCTCCTCCTCCTCCTCCTCCTCCTCCTCCTCGTCGGTGGCGAGTGAGGACCGGGTCTTGGCGTCTTCGGACGTCACGTCCAAAATGCCCTTGTGACGGAGGCCACCTCTGGCCCCCTTGGCCTTCTTCTTGGCCTTCTTCTCCGGCGCCCTACCAGGCGCCGGAACCAGCATCTTCGTCAGAAGAGGAATTGCTGGGTCTTCAGGCAGCGGAGCCGGACTCTTGATCAGCTCCGTCTTCTTCGTCCAGCCCTGAAAAATTCAAGAGCTTAGACATGCCCCTTGAGTATATAAGTAAAGGATACACCTTGAAAACATGGGAAAACTTACCGGACTGGCGGGGTGGGTCAGGTTGTACCCACGGTCTTTGGTCTCCTTCGGCCATGTCTTGTCGGCCTTGAAAAGCACCTTCCAAATACCTTCGTGCGTAACGCCGAAGAAGTGTTGCAGGGTCTGGTGCTTGGCCGGATCGAATTCCCACAAATTGCAGGTCCGGCTTTGGCATGGAAGGATCCGGCGAAAGAGCATCACCTGGATCACATTGACAAGCTTGATGTTCTTGTCGACCATGCTCTTTATGCGCGTCTGCAGCGCTGTCAGCTCGTCCGACGAGGCCCAGTCTAGGCCCTTCTCTAGCCAGGAGGTGAGCCGCATTGGGGCCCCGGACCTGAACTCGGGAGCCTCGGCCCAGGTGGTGTCGCAGGGCTCTATGACATAGAACCACTGTTTTTTGCCACCCTTTGACAGTCTCCACGAAAGTACCTTTGGGCCATACGACGTTGGGCATCTTGCTCACCATGGCGGCTCCGCACTCTGCGTGCTGGCAGTCCATCACCTTCGGCTCCACATTGAAGATCTTCAGCCACAATCCGAAGTGGGGGGAGATACGGAGGAAGGCCTCGCACACGACAATAAATGCCGAAATGTTGAGGAAGTAGATGGGGGCCAGATCGTGGAAATCCACCCCATAGTAGAACATAAGTCCGCGGACGAAGTGGGGGATGAACACTACCCTCTCATGGGGCTCCGGGGTAGGGACGATCTGTCCCTCGGTCGGAAGCCGGTGGGCGACTTCCTTGGCCAAATATCCGGCCTCCGGGAGCTGGGTCATGTCCTACTCCTTGACGGAGGAGACCATCCACTTGCCCTGCGCCCCGGATCCGGACATGATCGAAGTGCTTCCTTGAGGCGGAAGAGATGAGAACTTGAGCGCTGGAGCTCGAGAATGGCTGGGCAGAGAGAGAAAGCGTGGGTGAAAGGGGGTGAATCCTTATCCCTTTATAAAGCCAGCGAATGTCAAGCGCCTCCCCACTCGCCTTAAAACTCGCCTGTTTCCCAAGGGCCGCACAGACGGCGCGGTTGGATTACCCACGCCCGTATTGATGAGAATCCCGTAATAAGGGGACATGATCTCTGCTTTGACAAGACGTGCCAATGAAACCGCATCTCAAAACATGGAGCGGCAGGCCGAAAAACGGTTTGAAATAATGATCGGATGGTGACGTGGCATCACGCTACAAAAATTTGTCAGTAGATTGGACTCGTGAAATATTATACTCTCTGCGGTTGTGTGTGGTACTTGTTTTGCAGAGCCGGACACGTTCTTTGTGTTCTATGGCTGTTTTGGAGTATTCGGAGAAGGAACCCGCCTTGCAATGCCGAAGACAATCTGCGTGCCGGACATCTCATCATTGAAGCCTGGTTCAGTGGCTACCGAGGGAGTCCTGGACTAAGGGGTCCTCGGGCGTCCGGCCTGTTGGACATTGTCGGCGTTCTGGGAATGGGGGTCCGCAGACTTGCCTGCCTGTGGCCCACAGCGTGGCTAACCAGCAGGCCATATGGTCCATCTTCGTCAACAAGGCACCCAAGACCCTCGCGAGGGTCCAAGCCTCGCGAGGCGGACGATGCAAGACCTCCTCTGGAGTGGCCTAGCTACGCAGGCTCACGAGGAGCGGAGATATCAAGGCGGGGCAAACCTCACGAGGCTCTCGTGACGTGAGCCATGACGAACGGTGCCAGGCGGGCGCTGGTGCGCGCAGCGTCCTTATTTTCTCTTTGGTGCTAAGGAGGCAAGCACATGCAAAGAGTATCGGGGCATCAGGCAAAGGTTGCGATATTGGTGCAACGAGACCAAGACCAGGAGGATGGCAAGGCGAAGGTCATCGTGGAGCCCAAGACGGCGTCACCCCAGAGCTTTTCGCAGGCGAAGACCGCTTTTGTCAGGATAGCTTGTACTAGTTGTCCCCCTTTAAATTTGCCCGCCGTTGTTGGCTCCCTTCCCGCTCGATATTTGGGAAGAGGACCAGGGCCTCTATAAATAGGACTAGCCACCACAGTAGAGGCAGGTTGAACTAAGATCAAACCCACACGCCACAAGTTCATACACACAAGAACACCTCAACCTCAGGAGGCTGTTCTTCCCTTGTACTGTTCATCATCAGCCCAAGAGGCAATCCATCACCACCACACTGGAGTAGGGTATTACACCACAACGGGGCCCAAACCAGTATAAACCCCGTGTCTTTCTGTGTTGCGAGTTTGTCGAGTTCGTCCGCAAGATCTTAGCGAGCTAGAGCGTAGACCGGTAGGAGGGAAAGACTTCACGCGCACCCCAGTGTTCGAACCTTAAGGGTTTGCCGGAACCCCACATCCGACATTTGGCGCGCCAGGTAGGGGCGCGCCGTAGTTTCCTTTCCGTCGGTTCGTTGCTCCATCGCTCCGTCGCGTCCATGGCGGACGCTCATCGTGCTCGAGCTGAGCATCGGGCTGCCCTCTCCGCCCGCGTCGCTCAGACGGCTCCCATAGGCGGGCCACCTCGTTGCTCTCCGTCTCCCGCCGCCAACGCTGCCACCGACCCGGCGGGGAACGAACAGCAGGCGTCCTCTCTGCATCCTTCAGTGCGGTAGGATGGCCGCACCGCTACTCCGTCACTCACCCCTGCTGGTTCTTCATCTCACGCGCACCGCGCTCCCATGGAGACACGAGCCGCGCTCACCGCGGCAAACGAGCTCCTGCGTTACCGCCCCGTTGACGACCTCTATGAGGAGTGGCTCGACCGCGTCGTCGAGCTCGTCTGTGCCGCAGGGGGCTCTCCGACGCCGTCTCACTCTCTACCTCCCCCTCAACCAGCCGCGGGCGACGGGGCTCATGGCATGCCTCCACCGCCTCAACCCCAAGACGGTGCCTTGGCACCAAGGCGCGCACCTCCACGGCGTGATCCACCATGCCCGGCGCCCGAGCGTGAAGAAAGAAGCTGCCAAGAAATCCCGCGGCCGCGAGAAGCTGCACCGGCGCTCCCCGTGCCACCTCGTCAAGACCGCGTGCCGCCTGCGGCGGCGCAGCGCGGACCACGCCAAGATCAAGCTCCGCCTCAGAAGCGGGCCCCGGCGACCATGGCCGGTTGCCGTGCCTTCACCCCGAACTGCGTAGCGTCGCCTGGCCAGGCAAGTTCAAGCCGGAATTGCCTCCTCGCTACGACGGCACCGCCGACCCCGCGGAGTTCCTGCAGCTCTATGAGCTGAGCATCGAAGTGGCCAACGACGACAAAAAAGTCATGGCGAACTGGTTTCCCATGGCTCTCAAGGATGGGGCCCGCTCCTGGCTCCTGAACCTGCAGCCCGGCTCGATTTCCTTCTGGGACGAGATGCGCGACCGCTTCGTCGCCAACTTCCAGGGCACTCGCGACCGCCCACCGGCCGCAGGCGATCTACGCCGCATCAAGCAACAGTCAGGAGAAACCCTCCAGAAGTACATTCAGCGCTTCAACAAGACCCGCCTCAAGATCCCCAAGGTCACAGACGAAGCCATCATCTCCGCATTCTCAGACGGCGTTCAAGGGCGGTCCTGAGATTTTAGGGGCCCGGGGCGAAACTATAACCCGGGGCCCCTTTAACCTTCCAAAGCTACCTTTAGTATATATTTTGTGGAACTCTAAGGTTTTGTTTGTACAACATACTACCAACAAAACATGCAATATGAATGATTATCGTTTCCCATAAAAGAATAATTGTTGGGTTACTACCTTGCAATTACTCCAACAAATTGAACCACTTACTTATACATTGGGTTGCACTCCCTCTGTAAAGAAATATAAGAGCGTTTAGATCACTACATTTCATTGATGGTTTATCAGAAAAAAGTAAATGTAATTTCACATTGCAAGTGCATGCAAACACTACCTTTCATAGAAAAAATATACTCGTCCTAGATGCAGAAAGCTAAAAGCTACAAAACTTTCATTCTTTAAAGTTATGAGGAGATTTGTTAATATTCATTGATAGAAGGAAAAGTCGGATGGCCAAGTACAAGAAAACAAAACAGAAAACACAAGAAAGAAGAGCAACAGGTGCGAAGCAAACATGGCATTGCGCTTTGTGCCTCTCTCTAATCCCTCATCAGGTATACATCAAGAGTTTTACATGGTATCTACATACCTGGATGCAGCAGTCTGGCAGATGTACCAGTCCCGTACCTACAGACCCTTCAAAGCCGTCCACGGGCGTCCACGTTGGGCTCTGAGGACTGAAGGCTACGACCAAGGCGATCAGCACTTTCACTGCAGCACTGCGGCCGGCCACAGCCTTCAACCTCTGAAGCAAAAAAGTTAGGGCATAGGTTGGGGTAATATCTTTAAGAAATAGAGATCCCTAAGAAATAGGACACCTTCTTGATATTGGCAGCACTGATGAGGCGTGCGCTGGAGCTGCGGCATCGGCGGTGCAAAGGGGAAGCATGGGCGTCTCGCGTCCGCAGTCTGCTACCTGGCCGCCGCCGCCGCCTGCGGTCCATAAGGTTTCGAGGCGATCAGGCGAACAAAAAAAGGAGGGGAACAGCCTGCAGGCGATGGTCATCATGCATGATATAAAGTGACAAAATCACCCCCTCGCGATTCGCCGCAGAGTCCGCTCCCTCGTCGATCGATCTTTCCAAGTGTGACCAGTTTAACGTAGGCCCAGTAATCACCTTTTTTTAGGAATTATATTAGCGCAGACCCAATTGTATTACCAAGCAGAGCGCAGACACATGGGGGCCCCTCGCTTTCGGGGGCCCGGGGCGGCCGCCCCCCCTCCCCCCCCTCGGGGCCGGGCCTGACGGCGTCTGTGACATCAAGATGAAGGAAGAGCTGGCTATCCACGAGGAGTTTTGCACATCTCAGGAGTTGTTCAACCTGGCGACCAAGTGCGCAAGAGCTGAGGAGGGGCGCCTCTCTCTCCTTGAGCTGCCAGCTGCAGGAGTGGAGGAGAAGAAGGCCAAGGCCAAGGACGTGAAGCGCAAAGAGGCAGTAGTGCTCGCAGTGGAGCCCGACACCAAGCGAGGGAGAGATCAGCCTGAGTCGTCCAAGAACGGCCGATCGTTCTGCGCCTTCCACAACCTGAACACCCACAACACCAGCGACTGTCAAGAGCTCAGAGCCATACGGGAAGGACGCTACGGTCAACGCCCCGAGCGCAAACGACCGGGGCTAGGGCCGCGGAGGCGGACGCTGGGACGACCGTGTCCCGCGCCAGGTGTGGCGCGACCGGCCTCATGAGGACCGCTAGCAGGACCAACCTCGCGAGGGCGCCTGGAGGGACCCACCTCGCGAGGATCGCCCCCAGGGCAACGCCGGTCTTCCCCCGTTGCCGCCACCGAGAAGGAACGATGACCACCACCAGGACGAGGGGGCTGGGGGCTTCCAGGAGCCGCGTGCGATCGCTTGCATCTTGGGCGGAGCTCAGGCCCCAACCTCTTAGTGCATCTTCAAACAGTTCGCTCGCGAGGTGAACGCGGTGCTCCCCAAGCTCGAGGCCAGGCGCCCGCTCAGGTGGTCCCAATGCGCCATCACCTTCAACTCGGCAGACCAGCTCAAGTGCGCAGCCACCGCTGGCGCACTCCCTACGCTGTGCTCCCCAGTCATCAGCAATGTGCAAGTCACCAAGACTCTCATCGACGGCGGCGCAGGGCTCAACGTCCTATCCGTCGACACGTTCGACAACCTCTAAGTGCCCTATGAGCAGCTCCAGCCAACCGAGCCTTTCTCAGGAGTGACTGACGGTTCCACCACACCGATAGGGCAAGTCCGCCTGCCTGTCACCTTCGGGGAGTGCAAGAACTACCACACCAAGCTCATCGACTTCGACGTCCCGCACATCCGCTTGCCATACAATGCCATCCTCGGGTATCCAGCCCTGGCCAAGTTCATGGCAGTCACTCACCACGGCTACAACGTTCTCAAGATGCCAGGAAGCGGAGGAATCATCACGGTCCCATGTGAAGAGAGGGATGCGATGTGCTCTCTTGAGCGCGCCTTCCAAGCCGCAGCAGTCGACAACCCTGACAGCAGAAGTGAAGGCCCTCCGGAGACCATCCCCAAGAAGAAGTTGCCGCGTCGCGCAGGACCCCAAGAAGATGGCGTCGCGTCAGGAGCCTCGTCGGGATCAGCGCCCGCTCCAGGGGCGCCTCCCTCCACCGCATAGGAAAGCGCGCCTGACGCTCTCCTCAGGCAGGACTCGGGGGCTCTCTCTTGGAGAGCCTCAGACCTTGCCAACCTCACGATGGAGGCGCTTGGGCACCACTTGGAAGCGTGCTTCACGGCACACTTTCCTCAGGAGAGCACAGGGCAAGGAGTGCCCACCACCCAGGAGTTCATCACCAAGACCACCCAGGAAGTGCAAGAAGAAAGAGCCATGCGCGGCCACAGCCGCTCACAAGGCGCAGCTCCCCATTCATGCGAGGATGCCGGGCTGCGTGTTCGTGTCGACGTCCCAGGACTCAACAGGGCTGCATCTCAGGAACGCTTCTGGCCATCACGTGTGGGCCGCTGTGAGGGCCCACCACACAGCTACGTTCGCATGCCCTTCAGCTTGCCGAGCGTGGCGTCGGCCTATCAGCGCAACGTGCGGCAAGTCCTGGCGGCTCGGGAGGCCAGGTTCCACGCCGTTCTGGAGGAGATGGAGATGGCCTTCAGAGAACATCCTGAACCCCCAGAGCCTCCCGAGGCTCAGGGTCCCGGTGGCTCATGAGGAGCCATTCCTTCAACGCGTGGCTTCAGCTGCACCAACTCTACTTCGTCTACAGAACCAGGTGACATCTTCCAAGTTTGTTTAAGCTAGGAGCGCCCCTCAGACTGCATTATTCCCAGGCCGCACGGGTCCGTCCCTGTGCCATGTATCTCTTTTGCTTATGTCTTTAGCTTACCTTGCTGGGGGCGCCCCTCGCGTTGCATAATCCCCAAGCCGCTCGGGCCAGAGCCAGTGGCATGTATCTTCCTGCATTTATCCAAGTCGATCTGCTTTTCATGCTTAACCTGCCGATGGCTATCTCCTGCTCGGTTGCCGCCCACAGCGGGTCTGTTTATCCCATGCAATCCGCTTGCACGTTAAAAGGGGGGCACCTGAGCATCGCGACTCAGGAGCTCTTACTGGCTCTCCAGCCCTCACCCCTGGCCTTGACCACGGCATCGCGACCTGGCATACCAGCGCCGGCTGAGCTCGCTCGAGGGCCGGGACTTGAGGACGTAGAGTGCTTGCATCTAACCGCCCTGCAGAAACACACAGTCACCTAGACTCAAGACCAGGCACAACACGCCTTGAGGTAGGGCCTCGTGAGTCCCGCGCTGGCTCACGAGTGCCCGGATACACCTCGCAGCCCTGCCGTGCAAGCCACGTGTCAGGGCGGGCCTGTACACGTCCTGGGGGCTCCTCCCGGAGGGGGGTCCCCATCCCATGTCCAAGTGGAAGCACCATGCTCCGTGCTGGCTGACGACACTGCCGACGAGCGACTATGCCCGTGCACAAGCGGAAGCACTATACTCCGTGCTGGTGATAAACAACTGAGGGCGACCCCACGGTCGTGCCAACCTTAGGTAGCCCAGAGCTCAGCGCCCAGCCTTACCGCAACGCCTCCCCTCAGAAAAGCCGCGCATGGGGGCTGGGCACGGGGGCTGCGCTCGGGTCACGCCCAAGCGCACGTCACCTAACCAAGTCCCTCGGAACTGGGCATCGCGCGCCCCTCCCGAGGCCTAGGCAAGGGCAGGTATGGGAATAGTTTGCACGTCAAGGGGGACTCCTGAGCATCGCGACTCAGGAGCCTAACTGGTCACGTAGCCCCTCACTCCTTGGTCTGTCCTGGTCTCCGGTCGGTCCAATGGCGGTTGAGGTATGCGCGGGGCCGGGCTCTGCCGACGTAGAATATTAATCTATCCCCGCGAACTCTCCCTATATGTTGTTTGCGCGTCAAGGGGGACTCCTTAGCATCGCGACTCAGGAGCCTAACTGGTCACGTAGCCCCTCACTCCTTGGTCCGTCCTAGTCTCCGGTCGGCCCAATGGCGGTTGAGGTATGCGCGGGGCCGGGCTCTGCCAACGCAGAACGCAAAGCAAATAGGAAGGAAATCGCAAAACCTCGAAGCAAATATTACAAGCACATTGTTTTCACAATACCAAATAAAATGTCTAAACACCTCCACGAGACCTGATACAATGTCGCAGGAATGGAACGAGAAGAATGGACGCAGGTCACCTCTAGACGTCGCCATCGCCCGCGGAAGGTGCTCCCTCGTGAGCAATCTTGTATTCACCTTGACCACCATCTGCAAGGTCGACGACGCCGGACAGAGGGGCAGAGAGGAAGTCACGGAACCTCCTCAGCAAGGCCCCCACCTGATCCTGCACGGCCGCGGCAACCGCCTTGTACTGATCTTCAGCTACAGGCTCCAGCAGCTCGTCAAGGCAGGCGTTGGGGTCGCGAAGGTGCAGGTGGCTAAAGACGCGAGTCAGCGCGGCTGAGGACAGGACGCGAGCTTCTGCCTCCGCCATGGGACCGAGACCATCAACAACCTCCTCAAGCGCCTTCACCACGAGAGGAAGCAGCTGGGCGGGGCCGTCCTCGTCGGTGTCAAGAGGCTTCTCCAGGCCGTGCTCATAGAGCGTCTTCAGCGCCTTGCGAGACCTCTCCTCGAGATCGGCAAAGGCCACGCGGTCTTCTGCCAGGACTCGTGCCTTGGCATCAAGATCGGCCTCCCTCGTCCCCATCTTCCACTCCAACTCTTCCAACCGGTTGCGCTCGGCAGCCTGCTTCTTCCCCAGCTCCGCCAGCTCAACATCACGGTTCTTGATGGCTTCCTCCCGGGCTTCCATCTCCTCCTCCTTCGCTTGGCGGCAGCGCACCTCTTCAGCATGCTTGTCGCGCAGGCTCTGCAGCTCACCCTCCAGCACTTGGCAGTGGTCACGGGCGGCCTTGGCGTCCTTTAGCGCCGCCTCACGATCGGCCGAACAGTTGGCGGCTCCTTGTTTCTCCTTCTCGGAAGTCGCAGCAGCCTGGCCCAGCGCCGCGCGGACTGCCAGATCAGAGTGAAGCCAACCAGAGGCCAGCTCCAGACGCCCGGCCACCAGGCGCGGGTCCACGCTCAGGACATCCGCCTGCAGCTGGGTCATCTCCGCAAGGGCACGCTCCAAGACAGCGGCAGGAGCAGAAGGACCAGGAAGTGGAGATGCTGGAGTAGGAGGAAGCGACATCATCACCAGGGCTTGGGAGACCGCGGGTTCCAGAGCAGCTGGGACCTCATTAGCCGCGCCAAGTACCGGCACCTCCGGAGCCAGCGGAGCCATGGGGGCTGATTCCACGTGGTGATGCCCCTCTTAGCCTCGCGAGGAAGATCGGGCTGGGGAGATGCGAGCGCTATTGCCTCCTTTCTCTGCGGGAGGCACGGCCGCTGCGTCTTCTTTCCTCTTCTTCACCGAAGATGACGGCCTGATCAAGCAAGGACAAAGCAAAGCCTAAGACGCTTACCGATCCACTGCGACATATTCCACTGACCGCTTGAGAGGCTTGAAGCCAGACAGCTTCGAGACCTGAGGGGCAGGCGTTTGGACACCGGCGGTGCCGGGCGGAGTGGAGGCAGAGCCGGATCCAGCCCCACACTACTAGGAAAAGGGCTATAGATGGAATTGATACTAATGGCGCACCAGACATGTGGTGCGTCATTACTATATACTAATGGCGCACCATGTGTTGGTGCGCCATTAGTGTCCAAATACTAATGGCGCACCACATCCATGGTGCGCCGTTAGTAACAAGATTTTTTTTAATTTTTCAAAACTAGTAATGGCGCACCAGGGGATAGTGCGCCATTAGTAGTTAAACTAGTAATGGCGCACCACATCCACGGTGCGCCACTAGTAATATTTTTTCATTTTTTTCAATTTTTTTAATATTTTTTGAAAACTAGTAATGGCGCACCGTGGGGGTGGTGCTAGTAATGGCGCACCGCTCCCATGGTGCGCCATTACTAACTTGGCCCAAAAATTCCCTCGCATGCACCCCCTGACCGCCTTTTCAGTTTTAAAAAAATAAAAAAATGATGAAAATGTCAAAAAAATGAAAGAAAATAAGTTTCCCATGTGATATGTGGTCTAGTTGTTGGGAAAATTTACAAATATGAATTTCGACTTTATTTGCAAAATCTCTGTGGAATTTGTAAAATGGGCATAACTTTTGCATACAAACTCGGATTAAAAAGTTTTCTATATGAAAAATCATCTACTCGAAAAGTTATATCCAAAAAAAAGTTACGGGCTTCTAAGATCTGGAGGCAAAAAATTCAAAAAATTTCAAACTTACTAGTGGCGCACCGTATGCTAGGTGCGCCACTAGTAACAGAAAAAAATTTAGTTTCAATTTTCTTTTCGGGAATTTTTTTTCAAAATATGATACGTAATATGAACGGAAGTTTGAAATATTTTTTCAAAATTTCATCACACTCATGAACATGAACAAAGGCCTACACATCAACAAGGTTTAATAGGATTGATATGCTACATATCAACAAGTGCCTGTGAAGTGAGCTGGTGCTGGGGTTGGATAGAACTCTGAAGTTAAGCGTGCTTGGGTTGGAGTAGTGTGAGGATCGGTGACCTTTCGGGAAGTTTGACCACGGAGTGCGATTTGACCAGAGTATCTGGTATATAATAGTGGCGTGGTACTAATGGCGCACCAGTAGTGCGCCATTAGTAGGCAAAACTGGTGCGCCATTAGTAGGCCTTTTCCTAGTAGTGCCAGGAGGTATCGGGGCGGAGGCGGCACCTCGGGCCACTAGCGACGACCTACCCTTCGTCGGGATGAGGGGTTGCTCTCTCTCCCCTTGGAAGGCGACGGCCTCGGCATCATCAGCAAGGGCGCGGAGAATCTCGGCCTTGCTAAGGGGGGAAGTCTCCCCCACCTCTTCCAGAGTCTTTTCCGAGTCCTCCTCCTCTTCTCCCCCGCTGCGTGACTCACCAGAAGACACCTCGACAGGTTTTTGTGCCGAAGGAGCTCCAGGAAGCGTTGGCGGCACCAGCCCACGCGCATCAAAAGTTGGCTCGGAGGCAATGAATTCCTCCAGATCCATGCGCTGGAACAAGGGAAAGAAAGCACTAGGCAGGTACTCCTGGTTGTCCCCAACTATGAGGCGCAGGACGGCGTCCAATTCATCGCCGGGAAGGTCCCCCGGCCTCAGGCGAGTCTTGTTTCCCCCTTCTTCGAGCTCCCACAGGGGGCGCGCACGCGCCTGGAGAGGGGCGACCCGCAGCATCAGGAACTCCCTCAGGAGCATCACCCCTGTCACCTTGGCCGCCCTTGCGTTACCAGGCCTCAGGTCGGTCATCATCTGCTCCAACACCAACGACGCCCGCTCGTCGACAAGCTCCGCCTTGGGCCACCCCCCGTTGGGAGGAGGCGCCGCTGTTGGCAACGCCAGACGCGGGTCAGCGCGCCGGGCATCCATCATGATCCATTTGGATTGGATATTTTCGGCCCTCTTCCCGGTGCTTGAGATCGAGTTGGCCTTGCCGCTAGCGACGAAATTAGCACATCCGGTGATATGCTCGCCGCTGACACGGAGGAAGAAGAAATGGCTCAAGAGCGCCACGGACGGCATGACGCCCAGGTATGCCTCACAGTAGTAGGCGAAGATGGACAGGAGGAGAACAGATTGGGATGGAGATGCAGCGCCTGCAGACCATAGTGGTCGAGGACTTCATAAAAGAAATCGGAAAAGGGAGGGACAAACCCAACGGCAACGCTGCTCGAGAAGAAGGGGAAGAAGGTGCTCCCATCAGGCTCCGGCTCGTCGGAGGCAAGCCGGAGCTCAGTCTTCGCCCACTCATTGCTCTCACCCGCTGTCAGCAGGCGCACGGAGGTGAGGCTCTTCTTCGTAACGGTGGGCGCTTCGAGGGCCGGCTCATACCAAGCCGGCGCCGAGGAAGACTTGACCTTGCACGGCGCCATGGGCGGCAAAAGCAGAGTAAGGGTGGCGCAGATCTGGAGATCTGGAGCGAGGCAAGGAAGAAGCAATGAAGGAAAGAACTGCCCGCGCCATCCTTTGTCAGGACAAGCATTTGCCGAGGCAGCATGGGGAAGCGGAGACGCCCACGTCCAATCAACCGCCACGCGCCGACCGAGGCCGCAGGCTTTTAGGGCCCGCGGTGCTCCGAACTTGACTCTTTGCTTCGCCGCGAAGCCAAGCCCGAGCGCACCTTGGGCCCGGGGGCTATTGTCGGCGTTTTGGGAACGGGGGTCCCCAGACTTGCCTGCCTGCGGCCCACAGCGTGGCTAACCAGCAGGCCGTACGGCCCATCTTCGTCAACAAGGCACCCAAGACCCTCGCGAAGGTCCAAGCCTCGCGAGGCGGACGACGGAAGACCTCCTCTGGAGTGGCCTAGCTAGGCAGGCTCACGAGGAGCGAGGATATCAAGGCGGGGCAAACCTCACGAGGCTCTCGTGACGTGAGCCATGACGAACGGTGCCAGGCGGGTGCCAGGCGGGCGCCGGTGCGCGCAGCATCCTTATTTCCTCTTTGGTGCTAAGGAGGCAAGCACAGGCAAAGAGTACTGGGGCATCAGGCAAAGGTTGCCATATTGGTGCAATGAGACCAAGACCAGGAGGACGGCAAGGCGGAGGTCATCGTGGAGCCCAAGACGGCGTCACCCCAGTTCTTTTCGCAGGCGAAGACCGCTTTTGTCAGGATAGCTTGTACTAGCCGTCCCCCTTCAAATTTGCCCACCGTTGTTGGCTCCCTTCCTGCTCGATATTTGGGAAGAGGACCAGGGCCTCTATAAATAGGACTAGCCACCACAGTAGAGGCAGGTTGAACTAAGATCAAACCCACACACCACAAGTTCATACGCACAAGAACGCCTCAACCTCGGGAGGCTGTTCTTCCCTTGTACTATTCATCATCAGCCCAAGAGGCAATCCACCACCACCACACTGGAGTAGGGTATTACACCACAACGATGCCCCGAACCAGTATAAACCCCGTGCCTTTCTGTGTTGCGAGTTCGTCAAGTTCGTCCGCAAGATCTTAGCGAGCTAGAGCGTAGATCGGTAGGAGGGAAAGACTTCGTGCGCACCCTAGTGTTCGAACCTTAAGGGTTTGCCGGAACCCCACATCCGACAGACATGGGCCGGACTGATGGGCTGTGAAGGTACAAGACCGAAGACTCTCACCCGTGTCCGGATGGGACTCTTCTTGGCGTGGAAGGCAAGCTTGGCGTCCGGATATGAAGATTACTTTCTCTGTAACCGACTTTGTACAACCCTAGTCCCCTCCGGTGTCTATATAAACCGGAAGGTTTAGTCCATAGGGACAATCATAATCATACAGGCTAGACTTCTAGGGTTTTAGCCATTACGATCTCGTGGTAGATCAACTCTTGTAATACTCATATTTCATTAAGATCAATCAAGCAGGAAGTAGGATATTACCTCCATAGAAAGGGCCTGAACCTGAATAAACATCGTGTCCCCTGTCACATGTTACCATCGATCTTAGACGCACAGTTCCGGACCCCCTACCTGAGATCCGCCGGTTTTGACACCGACACCCGAGGCAACGCAGGCAGCGTATGCGCGCGCAACGCCGTGGAGAGGGGAAACGCCCCGCCGCCACCTTCCCTGGGGCGCACGCGGACTTCGCCGGCGGCCCCTCCAGCGGCGGCGAAGCGATGGAGGGGGCGAGGGGGATCTGGCGGCGGCGGCGCTAGGGTTCTCCCCCGTGTCGCCCGGGGGCGATGCGGGAGCGAGAGGGAGCTGCCAACACATTGAGTGGGATGTTCTCTCTGAATCTAGTTTTTTCAATGCAGGACTGCTGACTTGGTGTAGACATTCAACCTTTTGACTGTCACCGGACAAACCATATGCTTTCTACTCTCAATATTTGCCTCTCCGGCTATTATTCGGTTCTCACGGTGCAGCCACCCGAATGCTCTTTGTTTTGCGGCCGCTGACGTGGTTGAACATGAGAACAATCTGGGGTAGGCAGGATGGTGAAGTTACTCTGCAAATCATCTTCGATCCTCCTGCACATTGCCTGGACCTGAACGTGAACCTGAAGCCCCAAGCTGGAGCTCCTCTCCCCATCGCTGCCAGTACATGAACTCAACCAGGAGCTCAACTGATATGCACAAGCGACACTGCCCACTGTTTAGACCTTCGGCCCAGCGTCTGTCTTCAACTTGTTCAGTTTTGCTCATATAATCACCATACCAGCAAAAACCTGTACAAGCACACAACAAAGTTTGTTCACTGAATAGTTGCTCCATAAGAAAGCCACATATTGGGGGAAAACTAAGGTTGGATGCTATATTGAAGAGATGTTCTTACATCCTCCGATCCAAAATAAATGTCGCCGTTTTGAACTAGAGTTAGTTCAACGCGACAATTATTATGGGCCGGAGGCAGTAGTACTTACAGAAAGTGAAGATGTCTCTGGAGCACAGAAAACATTAGTAGGGTGAAACTAATAATATGGCCCTGTCCCCTTCTTGTGTCTTCTTTTATTTGGCAGAGGTGTTCCATATAAGGACAGAGGACAGGTCTGCCTCTGCTGAGCTTCTTCCTCGCATGTGCCTCTCTGCTGGAACAAAAATAAAAGGGATTTCAAGCAAGCAGCTATGAGATGACGCATAGTGATAAGACATACCCCCATTGAGTAGAATAGTAATCAACGATGCTCAACTAACATGCAAAAACGCTGACCACAGCTCAGGCCTTCAGAGCTGCATCTATTTTGGCCTACATATATAATTCTGATCACAAACAATGCCAAAGAAAAAATAACAGAAACATATACTGACTATGAATGCATAATCCCCTACCAATCAATGACCCAAAATCGACGACGCGGTGATTTCTGCTGCTGTGAGTGCATAATCGATGAGTGCAGTGATTTCCAGTTTTCTTTCATACTGCCTGGTACTTTCACCCTGTTATCATCAGCATGCAACAGCTCAACTAATATATACTTGATACATATTTTCAGGAGAGCAATGAATCACACAACTGATCAATATGGACATACTAGTGCCCACAGCTCGTACCTGCATCCATTTCTGAACTTCTTCATAATTTTGGTCGCGGATCATCGTCCCAACGAAAAACCGAAAAAGGGTTTCACGCCGCTTTGTATTACAAAGCAACCAACACCGAAACAACCTACGAAAACCCTGTACATATACACAGTACAATTTGTTCACTGAATCATTGCTCCTAACTAAGATGCGATGGGCGTTTTGTGCTCCAACGTATTTTCCATAAGAAGCCACAAACAAGGTAACAACTAAAGTTGGATGCTGAATTGATGAGGGAGATGCTTACAAGATACATACTACAGAAAGTGAAAATATTTGTGGAGCACAGAACACATCAGTGGAGTGAAACTAAGCATGGTCCTGCCCCATGCCTTCTTTTATCTGGCAGAGGTTAATAAACCAAGAATTATACATGGCCATGCTGCTGGTTTGGGTCTTCTTTTAAATAGCGGAGGTGTTCTAAAATAAGCCACACGATGGTCACAAGCTCACCGCCGGTGCTAAGCTTCTGGGCATGTGACTCCCTGATGCACCGGTTGGCTGCATAGGCTAGGAAGTCGACCCACAGATCTAGCAGCAGACGCACCTTATCATCTACTACCTCACTGTCAAGTATTATATTAGCAATATTGCGTGCATACAAGAGTCGAGGAGTTTCAGAGCCAGAGCCTGTATGTCCCTTCCGTAACTCCAGTATGTCGTCAGCGAGCTTCTTCTCAAGCCCAGAAGATTCCAAGACCCTGTGATGATGCAGTCCGAGCAATTTCTTGAGCACAGTCCACAAGCTGTCGCCCAGAGAACCGACGAGATCATAGTCATCGCATATCTTGTCCAGATTGGTGCAGGTTTGCTTGTACAACCAATTGTGAGGAAGGCCTGGTAGCATGTAGGGCCTGTTCACGAGGAGGAACATCATGTAGTTTGACAGTGCCCTGACTGTCTGCACATGCTTGTCAGCTGCAAAATGTTCCTTTTCCTTTTCCTCCTTTGCGAGAATCAAGTCGGTGGCAATGTGCCAGCAGATGACGCTCTCATGGAAGTCAACTCCATGATACTCTTCCAATTTCTTGTACAGCCCAGGGTAAATTCTGTTAGCCGGTGCTGATTCACCCCAATTATGCCTGAGCACGCCCATTGTGTTTATATCACCCCGTGAGACCCAGATGCCCACCTTCTGTGCACACTTCATGACATTCTCCGGGACAACGACAGTGCATGAGTAGTACCTCCTGTCCCACTGCTCACCGAGCCTCAGCATCTTGAACAGATTGCCGAGTCGGCGACTCATCGGATCCACCTGTCCAGCACGAAACCGCAGCATGTTGTGCTGCCCCATGGTGCCTGACCACTCCCTCGAGCTTCCTTTCATAATTATCTTGCCAGGCCAGGACCGGCGAAATGAAATGACTGAGCGCCGGACCTGATGCCATCTTCCAGTGCACAATACTGAATGCCGGAGCCAATCCCATCGCGTGGAACACAAGAAGGCAAGCGCCCAGCTTGACCCTAGTGCACCAAGGAGCGATTTCATCTCTAGGACCAAGGCGCCACCCAACAAGGTGTATGTGATGTCAACATCAAGTTGGCTGTAACTATCTTTGCCGCTCAACTGGAACAACACGATCGAGGTGGCGATGGCAAGCGGCGACATGACACGGATGCAGTAGCCAACCATAGAGTGAATCACACCTGCCTTGGTGTACAGGATGTCGTACATCAGGGAGAGCTCCATCTCCATCACCCTCCACATTTGCTCAGGGTTTCCCCTAAGGCCCCGGATTATTTCCTTTTCCTGAGACTCCACCTCAGTCGGGCCATCCGGGTCCACCTCGACCACTGAATCAACTATCCCACGCTTGCAGATATGAAAGAGGGAATGAGCACGCTGCAAGACAAGCTCGTCCTCCAAGTCGTTGTACCAGTCTTGATGCTCAATGTAAAAATGTTTGTGATGCTTATCACGTGCCTGCGCCTTGAAAGAGCTCTGGAGGCTGCTGAAGTTGGCAGACCGGAGTGCACATGTCCTCTCAAAATACTTTGCAACACCGACAACGAGCACCAAGGTGGCAGCCAGCGTGAAGAAGATCTCTCCGCCGACGATGTGCTTGTAGAAGACATATGTGGCTCCCGCAACCTGCACAAGAAAGCTCAACAAGTGGCGCCCCCAGAACTTGTTATCCTCGAGGGCGTATGCAGTGATGTTGTCCGGGCCACCGAGGTGCAGCAGAAGGAACGGCGCCCAGAAGGCAACAAGCTGGTGGTCTTGCGGCGTGCTGCTGCTGTAGAGGAGCTGGCCGGCGGCGTATGTCGCGGTCGTGTCCGCCAGCTGGTACGCCAACCAGAGGGGAACCCTTGGCAAAAATGAGCCACTCCACCGACGTACATTGGCGGAGAGATGGAGGATGATCTGGCAACCGAGGCTGACGAGAACTCCGATCTGGCTGGCCCAGTTAATCCAGAAGTCCAACGGCCCTCCAGCCATTGTTGAGAGCTTGATCCTGCGATTCAACAACAGTACACAGATAAAATCAGTAACCACAATTAAACATGGTAAATGCACAGACTAATTACATAGTATTGAGCTAGGAGATCACGAAATGGCAGTGTGATACCTCTCAACGCTGAAGAAAGTGATCACCTGCACTGCAGAGTATGGCACTGCTACCTAGAGCAACTACAGAGCAACTGGGAGTGGTAGTACACTGTCAGGTCAACATACCTGTGAGTCTTATTTTCATGGTGCAGGAGCTAGCCAACAAGGAGTGCCAACTGGCTGTGCACTTTCAACAAGTAGCCAAAGAATCAAGAAATTAAGAACACCGATAATGGTGAGGAATCACATGTGAAGGTGCGTGCTGGATGCATCCAACAGACCAACTCATCATATTTGTTAGCCTGTCAATACTAATATTAGAAAGGAAAAGGCGAGTTAGGTGGATAAATACAGTCTGAAGCATGTGCCTACTTGCGAATTCTCATGAGGTGTTTTTTATTGTTGAGACCATGCAGTGTACAAGCTCCATTCAATCAACCAACAATACTATACTCCGAGAGCATGTGATGGCCTAGGAGATACTCCCTCCGTTCCAAAATAGATGACTCAACTTTATACTAATTTTAGTACAAAGTTGAGTCATCTATTTTGGAACGGAGGGAGTAGTTAACAGCCTGGTCAGTCCAAGCCACGGCAAGAACGCAACGAGGGTAAATCCTCGAACGCGACGAGCGTAGCTGCAATGGGAAATTGGGATTTGGCGATTTGATCCTGGAAAGAGGTACTGAACACTGGGTCCTGTGAAGATGATCGGTGGAAACTAATGGATTTACCGCAATGTGTTTACTACTTAACAATAAATAAAATATATGCTCGTTAGGCAGGCCAAAATGAGTGCCATAGATACCATCAATAATAGAAGTGCATATGTACAAGTGCAGTGAAGTGAAATGAGACTGGCAATACCTAACAGCAGCACTAGTACAGCTGTACCGAAGTCCAAGCAGGACATAACAGCAGATACAGATGGCACATGGCAGTGATTAGGACAGTGTCTGGCTTGTACTTAAATACCAGAATTCCAAATTGGAATAGCATGTATCCATTTTTCTTTACTACAAAATAAAAAGGAAAGCGATGCACATGGAAGAAAACAACTACTTCTGAGCCTCCAACCATACATAATGAAAAGTAATGTCACAGTGGCTTAATTAATTAGAAAATGCAGACTTCTTCCGCATTGCTACATATGTATCTACTCAGTAGAGACATAGTCTCAACAGCACTAGGTTATGAATTATAGCATGAGCATACCTTGATTTGAATCAGTCTATTTCTCATGGGAGATAACTCATCCGGAAAATTTTCTCCCCAGTTCCCTGTAAAGATCCCAACCAACAATACCATATGTGTGGAAATATAATTACTCGCTGTCTTTATTTGCCATCATACAATTATTCACTCTGGGACAACATGGTTTGGAACTTTGGATAGAGGAAGTCATCATGATTGTTACGAGCATTTGATATTACTGAGACCATGCAAGGACCAACCAACAATATTATATATTGTGTGTAATCTTTAAGGTCCTATCCAATGTAATGCTTGCTTTAACAGGAGATGGATGACAGATGCAGTACAAACTGGGGTAGTAGGCTTGCCAAGTGCGGAGCTTTTGTCAGGATCCAAACCTGAAACATGAAGGATCAACAGTTAACTCTGAAGAATGGAAGACACAGATCGTTTTTGTCGGGGGTTTGGTGCGACATATGCCAACGGATGGCTTATCATGGTGGGGGCGAGTAGAACGTCGCCGGTGCCTGGAAACGGGATGAGGCGTAGGCATGCACGCCGGCGAATCTTACCCAGGTTCAGGGCTCTCCGGGGAGATAATACCACTACTGCTGCTCTGCGGGGTCTCCGCATGATCACTATGGCAAAGTGTTTACACGGTTGCTCCTTGAGCTATTTTCTGGTGGTGGGAGAGGGCGAGGCTAGCTCTCTCCCTTCTATATGATCTGGTCTAGAGCTAATGGGTTCCCACCCTTTGCATGGGTGCCCTGGGGTTTATATAGGCCTACCCCCAGGGGTACAATGGTAATCTGGCTGGATGAGGGCCCAGCCGTCAGTGCCTCTGGCCTCCGTCTTCTCTGCCGACCGCTGGGGCCCGCCGGCTGGTGGGCCCTGCTGACTGGCCTGGCACGGAGCTGACAGGCCGCGTCTGCCGTGGGCGGGTCTTGCCGGCTGCTGATTACTGTAGCCGTGCTTCTGATGACGCGGGCTTGATCATGAGGTCGTGGCAACAGCCCCGCCGCCTGGCGGGCGATCACTATTGCCACTCCCCATCACATCTTGATTAATGGCGCGTGGGCCCCGGGGGAGGGCTCGGCCGACTTCCCCGGGCCGACTCCCGACGGGTCCGACTGGTGGTCCTCTTGCCATCTCCTGAGGTCTCACCGACTGGTGGGACCTGCTACCTCTAGGCCGTACAGACAAGCCGTGTGGGTGCAGGATTCGGTCCTGCGGTGCTGATGTCAAGGCTGGCATGGCAACAGTGCCACGCCGAACGGAGATCTTCCGGGGTACGGCGTGCTGTAGCCATGCCTGCCCTTGGTAAGGGGGAGGAGCGGGCTTCATTATTGCCACTCCCCCGTCCTATCCCACTTGATGAGGTCGTGGGGGGTGTTGGAGACGCAGGCCGACTCCCCGAAGCCGGCTTCTCTGGAAGTCGTCAGTCAGGAGTCGTCTCTCCCTGAAGTCGTTCCTGGGACTCGGCCGTGAGTGGTCAGTCGGCCATCTTTGCCGTTGGCTTCTTGAAGGCGGCTCTTTGTCCTGTGGTCTTTAGGGGCGCAGCCTGCCCCGATGTCTTGAAAGGTTTTGGGGCTCGGGTCGGCCTACCCGTGGCCCATTACTCCGACAGTAGTCCCCGAAGCTGGTGAGGCGCCGCGGACGATCGGCCGAGAAGCCTCAGCAGTTTCTCTTTCCGGGTGCTCAACACACGGTCTTTGATTGACTTCCGCCGGGCCGACTAGGAGGAGTCGGACTCGCTCGATTCGGACTCACTTAATTCCGACTCACACAATATTTCGAACGTCGCGGCAGGATCCAAGTGGCGTGCTAGCTAAGCCTCCAGGCCGCCGCCCGTCCTAGGCCTGTCACGCGATGGCATGTGGCTGGGCCATCCTGCCAGCCTACGCGCGCGACTGGACAGGCCCATAGGCAGGGCCCGCCACTACTGCGCCTCGAGGCCCGAGCGGATCCGCTGCCGCCCCGGCGGATGGTTGGGATTCCCGTGGAGTTAAGTAACTTTATCGTGGAACGTGGGGGTCGTGGGGCCGTGGGCGCAGTAAATCCCCACGACGCCCCCTCGGCTTCGCAGCCCACGAGGCTATAAGTAGGAGGAAGAGGGGGGCACGTGAAGGAAATATGCCCTAGAGGCAATAATAAAGTTATTATTTATTTCCTCATATCATGATAAATGTTTATTATTCATGCTAGAATTGTATTAACCGGAAACATGATACATGTGTGAATACATAGACAAACATATAGTCACTAGTATGCCTCTACTTGACTAGCTCATTAATCAAAGATGGTTATGTTTCCTAACCATTGACATGTGTTGTCATTTGATTAATGGGATCACATCATTAGGAGAATGAGGTGATTGACATGACCCATCCCGTTAGCTTAGCTCTTGATCGTTTAGTATTCTGCTATTGCTTCCTTCATGACTTATACATGTTCCTGTAACTATGAGAATTGTGTAACTCCCGTTTACCGGAGGAACACTTTGCGTACTACCAAACGTCACAACATAACTGGGTGATTATAAAGGAGTACTACAGGTGTCTCCGAAGGTACATGTTGAGTTAGCGTAATTCGAGATTAGGTTTTGTCACTCCGATTGTCGGAGAGGTATCTCTGGGCCCTCTCGGCAATGCTCATCACATAAGCCTTGCAAGCATGTAACTAATGAGTTAGTTATAAGATGAAGTATTACAGAACGAGTAAAGAGACTTGTCGATAACGAGATTGAACTAGGTATTGGATACCGACGATCGAATCTCGGACAAGTAACATACCGATGACAAAGGGAACAACGTATGTTGTTATGCGGTTTGACCGATAAAGATCTTCGTAGAATATGTAGGAACCAATATGGGCATCCAGGTCCCGCTATTGGTTATTGACCAGAGATGTGTCTCAGTCATGTCTACATCGTTCTCGAACCGTAGGGTCCGCACGCTTAAGGTTTCGATGACAGTTATATTATGAGTTTATGTATTTTGATGTACCGAAGGTTGTTCGGAGTCCCGGATATGATTACGGACATGACGAGGAGTCTCGAAATGGTCGAGACATAAAGATTGATATATTGGACGGATATATTTGGACACCGGAAAGGTTCCGGAGAAGTTTGGAGCACCGGGAGGTTACCGGAACCCCCCGGGAGGTATATGGGCCTTATTGGGCTCATGTAGGAGGAAGAGAGAAGGAGCAAGGGAAGGGGGCGCGCCTCCCCAAGCCCAATCCGAATTGGGGAGGGGGGCCGGCCCCCCCTTTCCTTTCTCCTTCCCCCTCTTCCTATTACTACTACTAGTACTACTTCCTAATACTAGTACTCTTTCCTTCCCCCTCCAAATAAGATAAGGAAAAGAGAGGGAAACCTACTTGGAGTAGGTTTCCCCCTCCTCATGGCGCGCCCCCCCTAGGGCCGGCCACCACCTCCCTCCCTCCTTTATATACGGGGGTAAGGGGGCACCCTAGAACACACAAGTTGATCATTGATCGTTCCTTAGCCGTGTGCGGTGCCCCCCTCCACGATATTACACCTCGGTCATATTGTAGCGGTGCTTAGGCGAAGCCCTGCAATAGGAGAACATCAAGATCGTCACCACGCCGTCGTGCTGACGGAACTCCCCCTCGGCGCCTCTGCTGGATCGGAGATCGAGGGTGCGTCATCGAGCTGTACGCGTGTCAAGAACTCGGAGGTGCCGGAGTAACGGTACTTGGATCGGTTGAACCGGAGGACGTACGACTACTTCCTCTACGTTGTGACAACGCTTCCGCTTCGGTCTACGAGGGTACATAGACAACACTCTCCCCTCGTTGCTATATCATCACCATGATCTTGCGTGTGCGTAGGAATTTTTTTGAAATTACTACGTTCCCCAACAGTGGCATCCGAGCCTAGGTTTTATGCGTTGATGTTATATGCAGGAGTAGAACACAAGTGAGTTGTGGACGATATAAGTCATACTGCCTACCAGCATGTCATACTTTGGTTCAGCGGTATTGTGAGATGAAGCGGCCCGGACCGACATTACGCGTACGCTTACGCGAGACTGGTTTCACCGTTACGAGCACTCGTGCTTAAAGGTGGCTGGCGGGTGTCTTTCTCTCTCACTTTAGTTGAACCGAGTGTGGCTACGCCCGGTCCTTGTGAAGGTTAAAACGGAGTCTATTTGACAAACTATCGTTGTGGTTTTGATGCGTAGGTGAGATTGGTTCTTGCTTAAGCCCGTAGCAGCCACGTAAAATTTGCAACAACAAAGTAGAGGACGTCTAACTTGTTTTTGCAGGGCATGTTGTGATGTGATATGGCCAAGACATGATGCTATATTTTATTGTATGAGATGATCATGTTTTGTAACCGAAGTTATCGGCAACTGGCAGGAGCCATATGGTTGTCGCTTTATTATATGAAATGCAAACACCCTGTAATTGCTTTACTTTATCACTAAGCGATAGCGATAGTCGTAGAAGCAATAGATGGCGTAACGACAACGATGCTATGATGGAGATCAAGGTGTCGCGCCGGTGACGATGGTGATCATGATGGTGCTTCGAAGATGGAGATCACAAGCACAAGATGATGATGGCCATATCATATCACTTATATTGATTGCATGTGATGTTTATCCTTTATGCATCTTATCTTGCTTTGTTTGACGGTAGCATTTTAAGATGATCTCTCACTAATTATCAAGAAGTGTTCTCCCTGAGTATGCACCGTTGCGAAAGTTCTTCGTGCTGAGACACCACATGATGATCGGGTGTGATAGGATCTACGTTCAAATACAACGGGTGCAAAACAGTTGCACACGCGGAATACTCAGGTTATACTTGACGAGCCTAGCATATACAGATATGGCCTCGAAACACGGGGACCGAAAGGTCGAGCGTGAATCATATAGTAGATATGATCAACATAGAGATGTTCACCATTGAAACTACTCCATCTCACGTGATGACCGGACATGGTTTAGTTGATTTGGATCACGTAATCACTTAGATGACTAGAGAGATGTCTGTCTAAGTGGGAGTTCTTTAGTAATATGATTAATTGAACTTAAATTTATCATGAACTTAGTACCTGATAGTATTTTGCCTGTCTATGTTTGGTTGTAGATAGATGGCTCATGCTGTTGTTCCGTTGAATTTTAATGCGTTCCTTGAGAAAGCAAAGTTGAAAAATGATGGTAGCAATTACACGGACTGGGTCCGTAACCTGAGGATTATCCTCATTGCTGCACAGAAGAGTTACGTCCTGGAAGCACCGCTGGGTGCCAGGCCTGCTGCTAATGCAACTGACGACGTTAAGAACGTCTGGCAGAGCAAAGCTGATGACTACTCTATAGTTCAGTGTGCCATGCTTTACGGCTTAGAACCGGGTCTTCAACGACGTTTTGAACGTAATGGGGCATATGAGATGTTCCAGGAGTTGAAGTTAATATTTCAAGCAAATGCCCGGATTGAGAGATATAAAGTCTCCAATAAGTTCTACAGCTGCAAGATGGAGGAGAACAGTTCTGTCAGTGAGCATATACTCAAAATGTCTGGGTATAATAATCACTTGATTCAACTGGGAGTTAATCTTCCGGTTGATAGCGTCATTGACAGAATTCTCCAATCACTGCCACCAAGCTACAAGAGCTTTGTGATGAACTATAATATGCAAGGGATGAACAAGACTATTCCCAAGCTCTTCGCGATGCTGAAAGCCGCGGAGGTAGAAATCAAAAAGGAGCATCAAGTGTTGATGGTCAACAAGACCACTGGTTTCAAGAAAAGGGGCAAAGGGAAGAAGAAGGGGAACTTCAAAAGGAACGGCAAACAAGTTGCTGCTCAAGTGAAGAAACCCAAGTCTGGACCTAAGCCTGAAACTGAGTGCTTCTACTGCAAGCAGACTGGACACTGGAAGTGGAACTGCCCCAAGTATTTGGCGGATAAGAAGGATGGCAAAGTGAACAAAGGTATATGTGATATACATGTTATTGATGTGTACCTTACTAATGCTCGCAGTAGCACCTGGGTATTTGATACTGGTTCTGTTGCTAACATTTGCAACTCGAAACAGGGACTACGGATTAAGCGAAGATTAGCTAAGGACGAGGTGACGATGCGCGTGGGAAATGGTTCCAAAGTCGATGTGATCGCGGTTGGCACGCTACCTCTACATCTATCATCGGGATTAGTTTTAGACCTGAATAATTGTTATTTGGTGCCTGCGTTGAGCATGAACATTATATCTGGATCTTGTTTGATGCGAGACGGTTATTCATTTAAATCAGAGAATAATGGTTGTTCTATTTATATGAGTAATATCTTTTATGGTCATGCACCCTTGAAGAGTGGTCTATTTTTATTAAATCTCGATAGTAGTGATACACATATTCATAATGTTGAAGCCAAAAGATGCAGAGTTGATAATGATAGTGCAACATATTTGTGGCACTGCCGTTTAGGTCATATCGGTGTAAAACGCATGAAGAAACTCCATACTGATGGACTTCTGGAATCACTTGATTATGAATCACTTGGTACTTGTGAACCGTGCCTCATGGGCAAGATGACCAAAACACCGTTCTCCGGATCTATGGAGAGAGCAACAGATTTGTTGGAAATCATACATACAGATGTATGTGGTCCGATGAATGTTGAGGCTCGTGGTGGATATCGTTATTTACTCACCTTCATAGATGATTTGAGCAGATATGGGTATATCTACTTGATGAAGCACAAGTCTGAAACATTTGAAAAGTTCAAAGAATTTCAGAGTGAAGTAGAAAATCATCGTAACAAGAAAATAAAGTTTCTACGATCTGATCGTGGAGGAGAATATTTGAGTTACGAGTTTGGTTTACATTTGAAACAATGTGGAATAGTTTCGCAACTCACGCCACCTGGAACACCACAGCGAAATGGTGTGTCCGAACGTCGTAATCGTACTTTACTTGATATGGTGCGATCTATGATGTCTCTTACCGATTTACCGCTATCGTTTTGGGGTTATGCTTTAGAGACGGCCGCATTCACGTTAAATAGGGCACCATCATAATCCGTTGAGACGACGCCTTATGAATTGTGGTTTGGCAAGAAACCAAAGTTGTCGTTTCTCAAAGTTTGGGGCTGCGATGCTTATGTGAAGAAACTTCAACCAGATAAGCTCGAACCCAAATCGGAGAAATGTGTCTTCATAGGATACCCAAAGGAGACAATTGGGTACACCTTCTATCACAGATCTGAAGGCAAGATTTTCATTGCTAAAATCGGATCCTTTCTAGAGAAGGAGTTTCTCTCGAAAGAAGTGAGTGGGAGGAAAGTAGAACTTGATGAGATAACTGTATCTACTCCCTTATTGGAAAGTAATTCATCACAAGAACCGGTTCCTGTGACAACTACACCAATTAGTGAGGAAGCTAATGATATTGATCATGAAACTTCAGATCAAGTTTCTACTGAACCTCGTAGGTCTACCAGAGTAAGATCCGCACCAAAGTGGTACGGAAATCCTATTCTGGAAGTCATGTTACTAGACCATGATGAACCTACGAACTATGAGGAAGCGATGATGAGCCCAGATTCCGCAAAATGGCTAGAGGCCATGAAATCTGAGATAGGATCCATGTATGAAAACAAAGTATGGACTTTGGTTGACTTGCCCGATGATCGGCAAGCCATTGAGAATAAATGGATCTTTAAGAAGAAGACTGACGCTGATGGTAATGTTACTGTCTACAAAGCTCGACTTGTTGCAAAAGGTTTTCGACAAGTTCAAGGGGTTGACTACGATGAGACTTTCTCACCCGTAGCGATGCTTAAGTCTGTCCGAATCATGTTGGCTATTGCTGCATTTCATGATTATGAAATTTGGCAAATGGATGTCAAGACTGCATTCTTGAATGGATTTCTAGAAGAAGAGTTGTATATGATGCAACCTGAAGGTTTTGTTGATCCAAAAGGTGCTGACAAAGTGTGCAAGCTCCAACGTTCCATTTATGGACTGGTGCAAGCATCTCGGAGTTGGAATAAACGTTTTGATAGTGTGATCAAAGCATATGGCTTTATACAGACTTTTGGAGAAGCCTGTATTTACAAGAAAGTGAGTGGGAGCTCTGTAGAATTTCTAGTTTTATATGTTGATGACATATTATTAATTGGAAATGATATAGAATTTCTGGATAGCATAAAGGGATACTTGAATAAAAGTTTTTCTATGAAAGACCTCGGTGAAGCTGCTTACATATTGGGCATCAAGATCTATAGAGATAGATCAAGACGCTTAATAGGACTTTCACAAAGTACATACCTTGACAAAATTTTGAAAAAGTTCAAAATGGATCAGGCAAAGAAAGGATTCTTGCCTGTGCTACAAGGTGTGAAGTTGAGTCAAACTCAATGCCCGACCACAGCAGAAGATAGAGAGAAAATGAAAGATGTTCCCTATGCTTCAGCCATAGGCTCTATCATGTATGCAATGCTATGTACCAGACCTGACGTATGCTTAGCAATAAGCTTGGCAGGTAGGTACCAAAGTAATCCAGGAGTGGATCACTGGACAGCGGTCAAGAACATCCTGAAATACCTTAAAAGGACTAAGGATATGTTTCTCGTATATGGAGGTGACAAAGAGCTAGTCGTAAATGGTTACGTCGATGCAAGCTTTGACACTGATCCGGACGATTCTAAATCGCAGACCGGATACGTGTTTTTATTAAACGATGGAGCAGTAAGTTGGTGCAGTTCTAAACAAAGCGTCGTGGCGGGATCTACATGTGAAGCGGAGTACATAGCTGCTTCTGAAGCAGCAAATAAAGGAGTCTGGATGAAGGAGTTCATTTCCGATCTAGGTGTCATACCTAGTGCATCGGGACCAATGAAGATCTTCTGTGACAATACTGGTGCAATTGCCTTGGCAAAGGAATCCAGATTTCACAAGAGGACCAAGCACATCAAGAGACGCTTCAATTCCATTCGGGACCAAGTCCAAGTGGGAGACATAGAGATTTGCAAGATACATACGGATCTGAATGTTGCAGACCCGTTGACTAAGCCTCTCTCACGAGCAAAACATGATCAGCACCAAGACTCCATGGGTGTTAGAATCATTACTATGTAATCTAGATTATTGACTCTAGTGCAAGTGGGAGACTGAAGGAAATATGCCCTAGAGGTAATAATAAAGTTATTATTTATTTCCTCATATCATGATAAATGTTTATTATTCATGCTAGAATTGTATTAACCGGAAACATGATACATGTGTGAATACATAGACAAACATATAGTCACTAGTATGCCTCTACTTGACTAGCTCATTAATCAAAGATGGTTATGTTTCCTAACCATTGACATGTGTTGTCATTTGATTAATGGGATCACATCATTAGGAGAATGAGGTGATTGACATGACCCATCCCGTTAGCTTAGCACTTGATCGTTTAGTATTCTGCTATTGCTTCCTTCATGACTTATACATGTTCCTGTAACTATGAGAATTGTGTAACTCCCGTTTAACGGAGGAACACTTTGGGTACTACCAAACGTCACAACGTAACTGGGTGATTATAAAGGAGTACTACAGGTGTCTCCGAAGGTACATGTTGAGTTAGCATAATTCGAGATTAGGTTCTGTCACTCCGATTGTCGGAGAGGTATCTCTGGGCCCTCTCGGCAATGCTCATCACCTAAGCCTTGCAAGCATGTAACTAATGAGTTAGTTATAAGATGAAGTATTACAGAACGAGTAAAGAGACTTGTCGATAACGAGATTGAACTAGGTATTGGATACCGACGATCGAATCTCGGACAAGTAACATACCGATGACAAAGGGAACAACGTATGTTGTTATGCGGTTTGACCGATAAAGATCTTCGTAGAATATGTAGGAACCAATATGGGCATCCAGGTCCCGCTATTGGTTATTGACCAGAGATGTGTCTCAGTCATGTCTACATCGTTCTCGAACCGTAGGGTCCGCACGCTTAAGGTTTCGATGATAGTTATATTATGAGTTTATGTATTTTGATGTACCGAAGGTTGTTCGGAGTCCCGGATATGATTACGGACATGACGAGGAGTCTCGAAATGGTCGAGACATAAAGATTGATATATTGGACGGATATATTTGGACACCGGAAAGGTTCCGGAGAAGTTTGGAGCACCGGGAGGTTACCGGAACCCCCCGGGAGGTATATGGGCCTTATTGGGCTCATGTAGGAGGAAGAGAGAAGGAGCAAGGGAAGGGGGCGCGCCCCCCCAAGCCCAATCCGAATTGGGGAGGGGGGCCGGCCCCCCCTTTCCTTTCTCCTTCCCCCTCTTCCTATTACTACTACTAGTACTACTTCCTAATACTAGTACTCTTTCCTTCCCCCTCCAAATAAGATAAGGAAAAGAGAGGGAAACCTACTTGGAGTAGGTTTCCCCCTCCTCATGGCGCGCCCCCCCCCTAGGGCCGGCCACCTCCTCCCTCCCTCCTTTATATACGGGGGTAAGGGGGCACCCTAGAACACACAAGTTGATCATTGATCGTTCCTTAGCCGTGTGCGTTGCCCCCCTCCACGATATTACACCTCGGTCATATTGTAGCGGTGCTTAGGCGAAGCCCTGCAACAGGAGAACATCAAGATCGTCACCACGCCGTCGTGCTGACGGAACTCCCCCTCGGCGCCTCTGCTGGACCGGAGATCGAGGGTGCGTCATCGAGTTGTACGCGTGTCAAGAACTCGGAGGTGCCGGAGTAACGGTACTTGGATCGGTTGAACCGGAGGACGTACGACTACTTCCTCTACGTTGTGACAACGCTTCCGCTTCGGTCTACGAGGGTACGTAGACAACACTCTCCCCTCGTTGCTATATCATCACCATGATCTTGCGTGTGCGTAGGAAATTTTTTGAAATTACTACGTTCCCCAACAGCACGCACGCCCCTCCTTCCCACTACTCCTCGCTCTCTTCCTCTCACTGCTCCTCGCTCACCTCCTTCTTCTTCTTCTTTGCTCCGCCGCACGCCCAAGCTCCGGCGAACGCCGCGGCAACAGCTCGCGATGAGTTCTTCCTCCGCCGCCGCGCCTCCCCCGGTGCGCTCCGGCACTTGGGACGGTTCCGAAGTCCACGATGACCACATTGAGTTCCTTCGCCGGGCTCGTCGGCTCCCCGGCGAGGATCACGTGCGGGTGCGCCTCGCGCCGAAGGGGGAGATTTCCCCCGCCCCGCAGGAGGGCGAGCGGGTCATCTTCCGCTTGCACTGCCTGCGCGGTTGGGGCTGCCGGCGAGCAGTTTCTTCCAATCTTTCCTGGAGTTCTACGGCCTCTAGCCGCACCACCTCACCCCCAACACAATGGTGCTGCTATCCGCCTTCGTGGCCTTGTGCGAAGGCTTCTTCGGAGTCCTCCCCACCCTCGAGCTCTGGGGGGAGTTCTTCTTCTCCAAGCTGGGCACCCAGGCCGCGGGCGTGCCAGCTCAATGCGGCGCTTTCATCGTCGTGCGAAGGTCAGGAGCCGACAACCCCTTCCCCTCCATATCGCTGATAAAGTTGGTGAAGATGTTGAAGGAAATATGCCCTAGAGGCAATAATAAAGTTATTATTTATTTCCTTATATCATGATAAATGTTTATTATTCATGCTAGAATTGTATTAACCGGAAACATAATACATGTGTGAATACATAGACAAACAGAGTGTCACTAGTATGCCTCTACTTGACTAGCTCGTTAATCAAAGATGGTTATGTTTCCTAACCATAGACAAAAGAGTTGTTATTTGAGTAACGAGGTCACATCATTAGTTGAATGATCTGATTGACATGACCCATTCCATTAGCTTAGCACCTGATCGTTTAGTATGTTGCTATTGCTTTCTTCATGACTTATACATGTTCCTATAACTATGAGATTATGCAACTCCCATTTGCCGGAGGAACACCTTGGGTGCTACCAAACGTCACAACGTAACTGGGTGATTATAAAGGAGCATTATAGGTGTCTCCAAAAGTAGATGTTGGGTTGGCGTATTTCGAGATTAGGATTTGTCACTCCGATTGTCGGAGAGGTATCTCTGGGCCCTCTCGGTAATGCACATCACATAAGCCTTGCAAGCACTGCAACTAATATGTTAGTTGTGAGATGATGTATTACGGAACGAGTAAAGAGACTTGCCAGTAACGAGATTGAACTAGGTATTGGATACCGACGATCGAATCTCGGGCAAGTAACATACCGATGACAAAGGGAACAGCGTATGTTGTTATGCGGTCTGACCGATAAAGATCTTCGTAGAATATGTAGGAGCCAATATGGGCATCCAGGTCCCGCTATTGGTTATTGACCGGAGACGTGTCTCGGTCATGTCTACATTGTTCTCGAACCCGTAGGGTCCGCACGCTTAAGGTTACGATGACAGTTATATTATGAGTTTACATGTTTTGATGAACCGAAGGAGTTCGGAGTCCCGTATGAGATCGGGGACATGACGAGGAGTCTCGAAATGGTCAAGACGTAAAGATTCATATATTGGATGATATGGTTAGGCCAAGGGGTCAAGCCCATGAGGCTTTAGCAAAAAGGAGTTTTGCGGAGGCCAGGGGGCCAAACGCCGGAGACCCTGGCGTCTGGCCCTGGGCCAGACGCCGAGGCCCATGGCGTCTGGGCCAGACGCCAAGGATTGTGGCGTTTGGTCCTGGAGTCCGAGTGGGACTCTTGCCTTTCGGGCAAAACCGACTTTGAGGAGGCTTTTGCTCCAAGTTTCGACCCCGGGGCTCAACATATAAATAGAGGGGCAGGGCTAGCACCAAAGACACAACAATTGATCCCTTGGATCTCTTAGCCGTGTGCGGTGCCCCCCTCCACCATAGTCCACCTCGATAATATCGTAGCGGTGCTTAGGCGAAGCCCTGCGACGGTAGAACATCAAGATCGTCACCACGCCGTCGTGCTGACGGAACTCTCCCTCGACACTCGGCTGGATCGGAGTTCGAGGGACGTCATCGAGCTGAACGTGTGCTAGAACTCGGAGGTGCCGTAGTTTCGGTGCTTGATCGGTCGGGCCGTGAAGACGTACGACTACATCAACCGCGTTGTGCTAACGCTTCCGCTTACGGTCTACAAGGGTATGTAGACAACACTCTCCCCTCTCGTTGCTATACATCACCATGATCTTGCGTGTGCGTAGGAATTTTTTTGAAATTACTACGAAACCCAACAGTGGCATCCGAGCCTAGGTTACTTATGTTGATGTTATATGCACGAGTAGAACACAAGTGAGTTGTGGACGATACAAGTCATACTGCCTACCAGCATGTCATACTTTGGTTCGGCGGTATTGTTGGACGAGACGACCTGGACCAACCTTACGCGTACGCTTACGCGAGACCGGTTCCCTCGACGTGCTTTGCACATAGATGGCTTGCGGGCGACTGTCTCTCCAACTTTAGTTGAACCGAGTATGGCTACACCCGGTCCTTGAGAAGGTTAAAACGGAGTCTATTTGACAAACTATCGTTGTGGTTTTGATGCGTAGGTGAGATTGGTTCTTACTTAAGCCCGTAGCAGCCACGTAAAACATGCAACAACAAAGTAGAGGACGTCTAACTTGTTTTTGCAGGGCATGTTGTGATGTGATATGGTCAAAGCATGATGCTGAATTTTATTGTATGAGATGATCATGTTTTGTAACCGAGTTATCGGTAACTGGCAGGAGCCATATGGTTGTCGCTTTATTGTATGCAATGCAATCGCGATGTAATGCTTTACTTTATTACTAAACGGTAGTGATAGTCGTGGAAGCATAAGATTGGCGAGACGACAACGATGCTACGATGGAGATCAAGGTGTCGCGCCGGTGACGATGGTGATCATGACGGTGCTTTGGAGATGGAGATCACAAGCACAAGATGATGATGGCCATATCATATCACTTATATTGATTGCATGTGATGTTTATCTTTTTATGCATCTTATCTTGCTTTGATTGACGGTAGCATTATAAGATGATCTCTCACTAAATTATCAAGAAGTGTTCTCCCTGAGTATGCACCGTTGCCAAAGTTTGTCGTGCCCAGACACCACGTGATGATCGGGTGTGATAAGCTCTACGTCCATCTACAACGGGTGCAAGCCAGTTTTGCACACGCAGAATACTCAGGTTAAACTTGACGAGCCTAGCATATACAGATATGGCCTCGGAACACGGATACCGAAAGGTCGAGCGTGAATCATATAGTAGATATGATCAACATAACGATGTTCACCATTGAAAACTACTCCATCTCACGTGATGATCGGTCATGGTTTAGTTGATTTGGATCACGTAATCACTTAGAGGATTAGAGGGATGTCTATCTAAGTGGGAGTTCTTAAATAATATGATTAATTGAACTTTAATTTATCATGAACTTAGTCCTAGTAGTATTTTGCAAATTATGTTGTAGATCAATAGCTCGCGTTGTTGCTTCCCTGTGTTTATTTTGATATGTTCCTAGAGAAAATCATGTTGAAAAATGTTAGTAGCAATGATGCGGATTGGATCCGTGATCTGAGGTTTATCCTCATTACTGCACAGAAGAATTATGTCCTTGATGCACCGCTAGGTGACGGACCTATTGCAGGAGCAGATGCAGACGTTATGAACGTTTGGCTAGCTCAATATGATGACTACTTGATAGTTTAGTGCACCATGCTTAATGGCTTAGAATCGGGACTTCAACGATGTTTTGAACGTCATGGAGCATATGAAATGTTCCAGGAGTTGAAGTTAATATTTCAAGCAAATACCCGAGTTGAGAGATATGTAGTCTCCAACAAGTTCTATAGCTAAAAGATGGAGGAGAATCGCTCAACTAGTGAGCATGTGCCCAGATTATCTGAGTACAACAATCGCTTGAATCAAGTGGGAGTTAATCTTCCAGATAAGATAGTGATTGACAGAATTCTCTAGTCACCATCACCAAGTTAGTAGAACTTCGTGATGAACTATGATATGCAAGGGATAACGGAAACAATTCCCAAGCTCTTCGTAATGCGGAAATTGACGAAGGTAGAAATCGAGAAAAACATCAAGTGTTGATGGTAGACAAGACCACTAGTTTCAAGAAAAGGGCAGAGGGAAGAAGGGGAACTTCAAATAGAATGGCAAGCAAGTTGCTGCTCAAGTGAAGAAGCCCAAGTCTGGTCCTAAGCCTGAGACTAAGTGTTTCTACTGCAAAGGGACTGGTCACTGGAAGCGGAACTACCCCAAGTGATTGGCAGATAAGAAGGATGGCAAAGTGAACATAAGTATATTTTATATACATGTTATTGATGTGTACTTTACTAGTGTTTATGGCAACCCCTCAGTATTTGATACTAGTTCAGTTGCTAAGATTAGTAACTCGAAACGGGAGTTGCAGAATAAACAGAGACTAGATAAGGGTGAAGTGACGATGTGTGTTGGAAGTGGTTCCAAGATTGATATGATCATCATCGCACACTCCCTATACTTTCGGGATTAGTGTTGAACCTGAATAAGTGTTATTTGGTGTTTGCGTTGAGCATGAATATGATTTGATCATGTTTATTGTAATACGGTTATTCATTTAAGTAAGAGAATAAATTATTGTTCTGTTTACATGAATAAAACCTTATATGGTTACACACCCAATGAAAATAGTTCGTTGGATCTCGATCGTAGTGATACACATAATTATAATATTGAAACCAAAAGATGCAAAGTTAATAATGATAGTGCAACTTATTTGTAGCACTGCCGTTTAGGTCATATTGGTGTAAAGCGCATGAAGAAACTCCATGCTGATGGGATTTTGGAATCACTTGATTATGAATCACTTGATGCTTGCGAACCATGCCTTTTGGGCAAGATGACTAAAACGCCATTTTCCGGAACAATGAAGCAAGCAACAGATTTGTTGGAGATCATACATACTGATGTATGTGGTCCGGTGAATATTAAAGCTTGCAGCAGGTATCATTATTTTCTGACCTTCACAGATGATTTGAGCAGATATGGGGATATCTACTTGATGAAACATAAGTTTGAAACATTTGAACAGTTCAAAGAATTTCAGAGTGAAGTGGAAAATCATCGTGACAAGAAAATAAAGTTTCTACGATCTGATCGCGGAGACAAATATTTGAGTTACGAGTTTGGTCTTCAATTAAAACAATGTAGAATAGTTTCACAAACTCATGCCACATGGAACACCACAGCATAATGGTGTGTCCGAACGTCATAACCGTACTTTATTAGATATATAGTGCAATCTATGATGTCTCTTACGGATCTACCACTATCGTTTTAGGGTTATGCATTAAAGACAGCTACATTCACATTAAATAGGGCACCATCTAAATCCGTTGAGGCGACACCATATGAACTATGGTTTGGCAAGAAACCTAAGCTGTCGTTTCTTAAAGTTTGGGGTTGCAATGCTTATATGAAAAAAAATTCATCCTGATAAGCTCAAACTCAAATCGGAGAAGTGCGTCTTCATAGGATATCCAGAGGAAACTATTGGATACACCTTCTACCACAGATCCGAAGGCAAGACTTTTTTTGCTAAATTCGGAAACTTTCTGGAGAAGGGGTTTCTCTTGAAAGAAGTGAGTGGGAGGAAAGTAGAACTTGACGAGGTAACTGTACCTGCTCCCTTATTGGAAAGTAGTACATCACAGAAAATTGTTTTTGTGACACCTACACCAGTTAGTGAGGAAGCTAATGATGATGATCATGAAACTTCAGAACAAGATACTACTGAACCTCGTAGATCAACCAGAGTAAGATCCGCGCCAGAGTGGTACGGTAATCCTGTTCTGAAAGTCATGCTACTAGATCATGATGAAACCTACGAACTATGAAGAAGCGATGGTGAGCCCAGATTCCGCAAAGTGGCTTGAAGCCATGAAATCTGAGATGGGATCCATGTATGAGAACAAAGTATGGACTTTGGTTGACTTGCCCGATGATCGGCAAGCAATTGAGAATAAATGGATCTTTAAGAAGAAGACTGACGCTGATGGTAATGTTACTGTCTACAAAGCTCGACTTGTCGCAAAAGGTTTTCGGCAAGTTCAAGGGATTGACTACGATGAGACCTTCTCACCCGTAGCGATGCTTAAGTCCGTCCGAATCATGTTAGCAATTGCCGCATTTTATGATTATGAAATTTGGCAGATGGATGTCAAAACTGCATTCCTGAATGGATTTCTGGAAGAAGAGTTGTATATGATGCAACCGGAAGGTTTTGTCGATCCAAAGGGAGCTAACAAAGTGTGCAAGCTCCAGCGGTCCATTTATGGACTGGTGCAAGCCTCTCGGAGTTGGAATAAACGTTTTGATAGTGTGATCAAAGCATTTGGTTTTATACAGACTTTCGGAGAAGCCTGTATTTACAAGAAAGTGAGTGGGAGCTCTACAACATTTCTGATAAGTATATGTGAATGACATATTGTTGATCGGAAATAATGTAGAATTATTCTGTAAAGCATAAAAGGAGTGTTTGAAAGGAGTTTTTCAAAGAAAGACTTCGGTGAAGCTGCTTACATATTGAGTTTCAAGATCTATAGAGATAGATCAAGACGCTTGATAAGTTTTTTCAATGAGTACATACCTTGACAAGATTTTGAAGTAGTTCAAAATGGAACAGTCAAAGAAAGAGTTCTTGCCTGTGTTACAAGGTGTGAAGTTGAGTAAGACTCAAAGCCCGACCACGGCAAAAAAAAATAGAAAGAGAATGAAAGTCATTTCCTATGCCTCAGTCATAGGTTCTATAAAGTATGCCATGCTGTGTACCAGATCTATTGTATACCCTGCACTGAGTTTGGCAAGGGAGTACAATAGTGATCTAGGAGTAGATCACTGGACAGCGGTCAAAATTGTCCTTAGTGGAATAAGGATATGTTTCTCTATTATGGAAGTGAAAAAAGGTTCGTCGTAAAGGGTTACGCCGATGCAAGTTTGACACTAATCTAGATGACTCTAAGTCTCGATCTAGATACATATTGAAAGTGGGAGCAATTAGCTAGAGTAGCTCCATGCAGAGCATTGTTGACATAGAAATTTGCAAAATACATGAGGATCTGAATGTGGCAGACCCGTTGACTAAGATTCTCTCACAAGCAAAACATGATCACACCTTAGTACTCCTTGGGTGTTAATCACATAGCGATGTGAACTAGATTACTGAATCTAGTAAATCCTTTGGGTGTTGGTCACATAGCGATGTGAACTATGGGTGTTAATCACATGGTGATGTGAACTATTGCTGTTAAATCACATGGCGATGTGAACTAGATTATTGACTCTAGTGCAAGTGGGAGACTGAAGGAAATATGCCCTAGAGGCAATAATAAAGTTATTATTTATTTCCTTATATCATGATAAATGTTTATTATTCATGCTAGAATTGTATTAACCGGAAACATAATACATGTGTGAATACATAGACAAACAGAGTGTCACTAGTATGCCTCTACTTGACTAGCTCGTTAATCAAAGATGGTTATGTTTCCTAACCATAGACAAAAGAGTTGTTATTTGAGTAACGAGGTCACATCATTAGTTGAATGATCTGATTGACATGACCCATTCCATTAGCTTAGCACCTGATCGTTTAGTATGTTGCTATTGCTTTCTTCATGACTTATACATGTTCCTATAACTATGAGATTATGCAACTCCTGTTTGCCGGAACCAAACGTCACAACGTAACTGGGTGATTATAAAGGAGCATTACAGGTGTATCCAAAAGTAGATGTTTTGTTGGCGTATTTCGAGATTAGGATTTGCCACTCCGATTGTCGGAGAGGTATCTCTGGGCCCTCTCGGTAATGCACATCACATAAGCCTTGCAAGCACTGCAACTAATATGTTAGTTGTGAGATGATGTATTACGGAACGAGTAAAGAGACTTGCCAGTAACGAGATTGAACTAGGTATTGGATACCGACGATCGAATCTCGGGCAAGTAACATACCGATGACAAAGGGAACAGCGTATGTTGTTATGTGGTCTGACCGATAAAGATCTTCGTAGAATATGTAGGAGCCAATATGGGCATCCAGGTCCCGCTATTGGTTATTGACCGGAGACGTGTCTCGGTCATGTCTACATTGTTCTCGAACCCGTAGGGTCCGCACGCTTAAGGTTACGATGACAGTTATATTATGAGTTTACATGTTTTGATGAACCGAAGGAGTTCGGAGTCCCGGATGAGATCGGGGACATGACGAGGAGTCTCGAAATGGTCGAGACGTAAAGATTCATATATTGGATGATATGGTTAGGCCAAGGGGTCAAGCCCATGAGGCTTTAGCAAAAAGGAGTTTTGCGGAGGCCAGGGGGCCAAACGCCGGAGACCCTGGTGTCTGGCCCTGGGCCAGACGCCGAGGCCCATGGCGTCTGGGCCAGACGCCAAGGATTGTGGCGTTTGGTCCTGGAGTCCGAGTGGGACTCTTGCCTTTCGGGCAAAACTGACTTTGAGGAGGCTTTTGCTCCAAGTTTCGACCCCGGGGCTCAACATATAAATAGAGGGGCAGGGCTAGCACCAAAGACACAACAATTGATCCCTTGGATCTCTTAGCCGTGTGCGGTGCCCCCCTCCACCATAGTCCACCTCGATAATATCGTAGCGGTGCTTAGGCGAAGCCCTGCGACGGTAGAACATCAAGATCGTCACCACGCCGTCGTGCTGACGGAACTCTCCCTCGACACTCGGCTGGATCGGAGTTCGAGGGACGTCATCGAGCTGAACGTGTGCTAGAACTCGGAGGTGCCGTAGTTTCGGTGCTTGATCGGTCGGGCCGTGAAGACGTACGACTACATCAACCGCGTTGTGCTAACGCTTCCGCTTACGGTCTACAAGGTTATGTAGACAACACTCTCCCCTCTCGTTGCTATACATCACCATGATCTTGCGTGTGCGTAGGAAATTTTTTGAAATTACAACGAAACCCAACAGATGTCGCAGAGATCCTACTTTTACGTCAGGAGCGCCTCCGCGAGGGGGGACTGGGTCAACCTGCCGGCTTTCCAAGCCGGCCCGCCATCTGGGAGGCTGCCCAACTAGTCGTACCGGGCCAAGTCGCTGACGCCTGCGGGAGCCGGCGCCATCGCGCGACTCCGAGTGCTGACGCAGTCGGAGGGTCTGACTGGTCCGGACCTGCTGGCCGCCTTCGTGGCGCGCTGAGTTGTCCCACTCCAAGGCCGCCCCCATATGATATGCCAAATGAGCGGGCACCGCGACCCGAGTCGGATGTGCACCAAGGACATGCTTCACGAAGAGGTGGCCTTCATGGTGAACTACCTCTCGGACAGCAAGCTCCTGGAGGATTGGCGGTTCGGCAAGGAGCCGTACTCCCGCGCCAACCACCCGCCCGTGGTGAGTCGACTTTCCTTTCTTTCTTTGGATTGTCTCCTTTCTTGCCGAGTTTTTTTTGACCAGTCGGCTTTGGTTAGAGTCCCCTCCTCCACCCACCAGCTCGCACCTCGGTGCCAGCCCGCGAGTTCCTCGCCGACCGGGCGGAGAGCGACGTCGACGACCCCGATCTAGGGGCGGCGGCTTTGGAGGACGACGCCGAGGGAGGAGGAGGAACAGCAGGGGACTTCAGGCCTTCGGCCACCTTCGCCGACTGGCCTGACGACGACGCCGAGGGGGAAGTCGCCCCCCGCCATCGGCTAGGAGCCAGCCAGCCTGGCGCGGGCTCTTCTGCCGCGCCGGGTGCTCCAGGCGGCGGGAAGAAGCGCAGGGCCGTGCCGACCTTGTTCGGCAGTCGGCGGGACAAGGTGGTCGCGAAGGCCATCCGCTTTCGTAAGGAAGTGAAGAAGCCGTCATTGGTCTCCGCGTGAGTATTCTGTCTTAATGCTTTGTTCTTTCTTTGTGACTTTGTCTGAGTCTTTGCTTGCCCCCCTTGCTTCAGGGCTCCCCTCTCTCTTGAGAGGGTCACCGCCGCCTCCGTCATGGGGTCAACGGAGATGTCCGCCACCACTCGGCGGATTGACCCCGCTACTGACCTCCGGGAGGCGACAGAGTGGAATGCGCAGGAGAAGCACAATGAAGAAGAGGTCGTTTGCCTGGAGAAGGCGGAGGCCGACAGGGCGGAGGCCTCTGCCAAGAAAAAACTGGCGGAGGCCGAAGCCGCCACCGCGACGAAGTGGCGGGCTGAGGAAGCCGCACGCCGCCAATCGGCGGTGTTCGTCACCCCGCTGAACTCTGCGCCGCCGCCTCCGGAGCTCACAGGCAGACTGGAGAAGCCGGCAGGGAGAACCCCGTCGTGGAGAGGGAGGGCGGCGACCCCTCTACGCCGGATGTGAACGTTCCGCCGCCGCCTCCGCCGCCGTCTGAAGGTGCGCAGGGCGAGCAGCCGGCGGACCCACCAGTGCTGCCGACTGAAGACGAGGCCGTGGCGAGGCTACTCCTCCAAGTCGGCTCGCTAACGCGCCGCCGTCTGGAGAAGGCGACTTCAGCACCCTGCCGCCTGGAAGCTGGCACTGCCAGCTCGACGATCCCAGACGCCGAAGCGACGAGCGCCGCACCCATTGGGTGGGTGCGAGGAGGCGGCACAGGGCCGCTGAACCAGGCGCTCCTGGACGTACAGGCGAAGCTTCGTGCTTAGGGCGACGCTCTATAGAGTTGCACCAAGGCGTTCCTAGCGTCGCGGGCAGCCGTCCGGGTATGTTTTTTCCTTTGGTTTTTGTTTTCTTGTTCCTCTCTGTGGGGGCGCGCCAGCGCACCCACTGGGTGTAGTCCCCGAGTTTCGGGCTGGCTGCTGAGCAGGCGGCCCGGAACTCCAATTGATGAACTCGGGGTATTGACTTTTTGTCTGAAATTCTTGACACATGATTACCACAACCTCCGCGTCACTGCCTTCAACCGTAACGTTGAAGAGCTGGGCAAGCGGACCGCCGATCTGTCGGAGAGTCGGAGTAAGTCCTTTTCCTTCTTCGCGGGGGCGCGCTGGCGCACCCGCGGGCTGTAGTCCCCGAGATTCGGGCCGACTGCTGAGCAGTCGGGCCGGATCTCCCTGGCGACCTTATTTTCCTGATGACTTAACACCTTCTTTCTTTCTTCTTCTCAGGGGCCAACGCTGCTCTTCAACAGCAGCTGAGCGACGCCAACTCCGCTTTGTGCGCCAAAGAGGAGGAGTGCAGCAAGCTCGCCACGGAGCGTGATCTGCTGGCCACTCAATTGGCAGAGCAGAAGGAGCTGCTTGTGAAGGCGCAGAGGGAGGCGGAGGAGACGGTGACCGCCCTCCTGGCCGAGTTCGCGAGCGAGCACTCCTTCTGGTCTGACAAGGAGATGATGCTGGCCTCCGGCTTCCACGAGATTGAAGACATCGTTGATGGTGAGTTTCTTTATTTTCTTTCTTCGACCTGCCGATTTAAGTCGTGCCGACTCCTGGTTTTTGACTTGCTTCTTCGTTTCTTCCTGTCTTTGTAGATTTCTTTCCTGGGCAGTCGCAGGCCGCCACCCAAGCCATCGAGGCTGATCGTGAACGTCGGAGGGCGGAGGGCACAGAGATTGCCGCCGACGCCCCCCGAACTCTTGACGAGCACATCCTGAGCATCGAGGCTCGCCTTCGGCCAGCTCATCGGATGCTGCGCCGGCTTCATCGTGTTGGTGCCCAGGCGATTGCCGCCCTGTGGCCGGACATGCAGGCTCCACGCACCCCCAGCCTGACAGCCGACTGGCTAGAGGTCACGGCTGGTCGTCTTGAGGCCTGGAAGGGCTCTTCGGCCCGAGCTGGAGCGCGCCGGGCCTTGGAGTTCGTTAAGGCATGGTATCCGGGGCTGGATCAAGACCGGCTGGCCACGCTTCGGTCGGAGGCCCACCCGGAGCTGGCAGCTGCGGAAGATGCCCTTGTCAAGTGTGCTGCGGCGATCGCCGAGTACACCGACACCAGCATCTTCGTCCCCGAGCGGTCTGAGGACGGCGAGAAGGTACCGCCAGAGTGGTTTGGGATGAACCCAGACTACGGCGAGGACTCGGTGGAGGTGATTGGCTCCAGCGTCGAGGAGGAAGGCGAGGCGGAGGACGGAGGCGAGACGGAGGCACCAGAAGACGGAGCAGATGGCCAGCCTCAGCTCGACCGCGCCTCCAGCAATGAGCCGCGTGCGACCGACCCGACTGCCGCCGGAGGCAATCAAGCCGAGACTAGCTAGCCGGCCGCCCCGACACCTGACGCTGCTGCCTCCTCCGACCCTCCGAATCCGTCTGCTGCTTCCTAAGTTGCCGCTTTATCTTTATTTTATCTGCTTCAGTAGTCTTTGAAGAACTTGTTAATTCGCACAATTCCACTCGCGGGGTGTATTTTGAACCTCTACTCGAAAATTCGGCCAAGGGCTTATGTTATGTAAATATATTTATCTGAGTTCTATCTTTTCTTGGTCATTGCTCTTTTGGCTTTTTTCCTTTGCCGCTTTCTCTTAGTTGCCTGCCTTGCCAATCGGACAGCCGCTCTGCGGACTGTCGCTGGATCAAGTGCTTGGCTACTTTGGGAAAGCAAGTACTTAGCCGTTTTTAAGAGTTTTGAGCAAGTTGGATAGAAGGCGGCAATCCGACTATTCGAGAGTCGGCTTGCGAAAAAGGGGTGAAAGCCGTCTTGAGCTATGTTTTATGCTTTGAGTCCTTAACCATTTTTCATGCGAACGCCCATTCTATCTTACCTCTGCCCACCGTACAGTCGCTCTGCAAGCTGCGGCTTCTGACAGAAGATGGTTTAGGTATTACACACTACTTGTCCGGCTGCAGGAAGCATTTCATAGTGCAAGGCGGCAAGTCCCCGGGCCGACTCGTCGAGCCCGGTGCCAAGCGGCATGATAGAGAGTAACATACTCGTAGGCATAATTTTTATCATACAGACAAAAGAGGGCAGTCCCCGAGCTCGTCTCGGGGGGCCCGAAGTCTTGGTACTTTAATACAAAAGGTAGCGTGGTACATACTGCATCGACTGTAAAATCTTCGGAGGAGATTTGCATTCCATGGCCGATATGTCTCTTTGCCGGAGTCGTCCCTCTTGCGTGCTCGGGGCTTCTGAGCGTCAATCAGGTAGTAGGAGTCGTTGCCCAGTACTTTGCTGATGATGAAAGGGCCTTCCCAAGGCGCCGACAGTTTGTGCTGGCCGGCTGTTCGCTGGATCAGCTGGAGCACAAGGTCGCCTTCTTAGAAAGATCTTGGCCTGACCTTCCTGTTGTGGTATCGGTGCAGGCTCTGCTGGTAGATGCTGGACCGGCTGAGTGCCAACAGCCGGCCCTCTTCCAGCAGGTCGACGCCCTCTTGTCGTGCTTCTTCTGCTTCCTCCTTGGTGTACATGGTGACTCATGGGGAATCGAACTCTGTGTCCGTTGGGATGACGGCTTCGGCACCATAGACGAGGAAGAAATGCGTGAAGCCGGTTGACTTGTTTGGAGTCGTGCGCAGACTCCAGAGGATGGTTGGTAACTCATCGAGCCAGCAGCCAGCCCAGCGCTCCAGAGGCTCGATCAGCCGGGGCTTGATGCCGGATAGGATGAGGCCGTTTGCTCGCTCCACCTGGCCATTTGACTATGGATGGGCGGCGGATGCTAGGTCCAGTCGGATGCCCTGTGTTGCGTAGAAACGGGCCAAGGAGAAATTTGTGCCGTTGTCGGTGATGATGCTTTGTGGCACGCCGTACCGAATTGTGATATTAGTGATGAAAGTCACAGCAGTTGGACCGTTTAGCTTCTTGATTGGCTTCGCTTCTATCCACTTGGTGAACTTGTCCACCGCGACAAGTAGGTGAGTTAAGCCACCTCGTGCTGTCTTGAATGGTCCCACCATGTCTAGCCCCCAAACTGCGAAAGGCCAGGCAATGGGGATGGTCTTGAGTGCAGAAGCGGCTGGTGCGGCTTGGAGCTGAACTTCTGGCACCCTTTGCACTTTTGGACCAACTCCTTGGCCTCTTCCAAGGCGGTTGGCCAGAAGAAACCGTGTCGAAAGGCTTTGGCGACGAGTGCTCTTAAAGCCGCATGGTGGCCGCACTCGCCTTGATGGATGTCTTTGAGAATCGCTTGGCCTTGCTCTGGCTCTACGCAGCGCTGGTAGACACCAGTGACGCTGCGCCTGACCAGCTCTTTGTTGACTATGGTGTAGGCTGCCGCCCGGCGTTGTATTTGCCGAGCTGAGGTCTCATCAGTCGGCAGCTCTTTGTTCACCAGGAATTTGAGGATGGGCTGGGCCCATGAGGGTGCTGCTATTTCTTCGACTGCCAGAACTGCGACTTGGACGAGGGCGGTTGGGCTAGGAGGCGGCAGGTTGGAGTCAACAGCCTCTTGCTGGGTTAATGAAGTCCCCAGGCCGACTGGCGCGGCCCTTGGGCCGAGTTCTGGAGTCTTCGAGTCTGCCACCGCAGTCCCCCGGCCGGGTTCGACTGTGGCGGCTTTAGGGTCATCCGCCAAAATCCCCGTACCGACTGCCGGGGCTCTGGAGTCGGATCCGACGTCCTCGGGAGGAGCCGGCACAAAAATGGAGTTTGATTCTGGTGAAGGCTTGACAGACGGCTTGAGGAGGCGTTGAAGGGCGACGCCAGATGGTATTGCTTGGCGGGTAGAGCCGATTCGTGCCAAGGCATCTGCTTGGTCGTTGTTGTTTCTTAGCACATGGAGGAACTCGCACCCTTCGAAATACCCACTGAGTTGTTGTACGAGGAAACGGTAACTTGCCATGTTTGCATCTTTCGCGTCCCAATCGCCAGATGATTGCTGGACCACTAAGTCCGAGTCGCCATAACACAAGATCCGGCGGATGCCAAGTTCTTTGGCAAGCCGGAGCCCGTGAATGAGTGCCTCGTACTCGGCGACGTTGTTGGAGGCGGCAAAATGGATTTGTAGTGCGCATTTGAGCTTGTCGCCTTTAGGAGAGGTGAGGACGACGCCAGCTCTCAAGCCGGTGCGCATCTTGGAGCCGTCGAAATGCATCCGCCAATGGGTGGAGTCAGGCGCTGGAGGTAGGTACTGGGTCTCGGTCCAGTCGACGAGGAAGTCGGCCAGTGCTTGTGACTTGATAGCAGTGCGGGGCTGGTAGTGGATGGTGGAAGGAGCCAGCTCTATGGCCCACTTGTCCACTCGGCCAGAGGCATCTCGGCTACCAATGATCTCGGCAAGTGGGGCCGTGCAGACCACCATGATTGGATGCTCTTGAAAATAAGGCTTTAATTTCTTGGCAGCAAAGTGTACGTCATAGCACATCTTCTGGTAGTGGGGTTAGATCTGCTTGGAGGTCGACAGTACCTCGCTCAGGTAATATACCGGTCTCTGGATAGGTAGCGCCTTGCCTTCCTCCTTGTGTTCCACTACAATGACCGTGTTGACAACCCGGCTGGTGGCGGCGATGTACAGGAGCATAGGTTCCTTGGGAGTCGGAGCCGCCAGGACGGGTGGGGTAGTCAGCATCTTCTTCAACTGGTGAAAAGCTTCGTCCGCCTTATGGTTCCACTCGAAAAAATTGGTCTTCTTCATGACTTGGTATAAGGGGAGAGCTTTCTCGCCCAGCCGACTGATGAATCGGCTGATGGACGCCAAGCAGCCGGTGAACTTCTGCACATCCAGCAGTCGGATGGGTACCTCCATTCTCTCAATGGCCTTGATCCTTACTGGGTTGCATTCTATGCCGCGTTCAGAGACCAGGAAGCCAAGGAGCTGGCCGGCTGGTACCCTGAAGACGCACTTCTCGGGATTGAGCTTGATCTGTAATCGGTGTAGGTTTTCAAAGGTCTCCTTGAGGTCTTTCAGCAGTGTTCCACGCTTTTCCGTCTTCACCACCACGTCGTCTACGTAGACGTGGGCGTTCCTACCGAGCTGCTTGAGGAGGCACTTCTGCATGCAACGCTGAAAGGTGGCGTCGGCATTCCTTAAGCCGAACGTCATGGTGAGGTAGCAGAAGGCTCCAAATGGAGTGATGGAGGCAGTCTTCAGTCTGTCAGCCGGGTTCAGCTTGATCTGGTGATATCCTGAGTAGGCATCCAAAAAACTCAACAACTCGCATCCGGGTGTGGAGTCTATTACCTGATCGATTCTTGGTAGAGCAAATGGGTCCTTGGGGCAGACCTTGTTGAGGCTAGTGTAGTCAAAACACATTCGCCACTGCTTGTTCTTCTTCAGTACCAGGACCGGATTTGCTAGTCATTCTGGAAAGAACACTTTCATAATGAAGCCAGCTGCTAGGAGTCGGGCTATCGCTTCTCCGACAACTCTTCTCTTCTCTTCTGATAGGCGGCGCAGGGGCTGCCTGACTGGCTTTGCATCAGATCGGACATGTAACTTGTGCTCGGCGAATTCCGTCGGTACACCTGGCATGTATTTGGGGGACCATGCGAAGATGTCCCGATTCTCACGGAGGAAATCGACGAGCTCGCCTTCCTATTTGCTGTCGATGTTCGCACCTACGACGGCGTACCTCTCTGGGTGCTCTGGATCCAAGGGTATCTTCTTTGTCTCTTTGGCCGGCTTGAACGAACCCTCAGCCTCCAACTCTTTGGGGTTGGGCGATACCTCAGGCTGCTTGCCGGCCATTGCCACAACTCACTCAAGGAGCCGCTTCTCGGCCGCGATTACCAGGGACTTGGCCAGCTGACTGCTCTCAGCTGCGCAAGCAGACGACTTTCGATAGTCTCCAGCCACAGTCAGAATCCCTCTGGAACTGGGCATCTTCATCTTGAGGTAGGTGTAGTGGGGGATTGCCATGAACTTGGCCAAGGCGGGTCGGCGGAGCAGCGCATGGTATGGGCTCTCGAGGTCCACCACCTAAAACCAAACAGACTCTCGGCGGAAGTGATCTTTGTCTCCAAAGAGGACGTCCATCAGGATCTTGCCGATTGGTGAGCAGGAAAGCCCGGGAACAATGCCGTGGAACACAGTTCGGCTGTTCTGAAGCTGTCTTTGCTTGATTCCTAACTTCTCCATGGTGTCCTTGTACAGGATATTGATGTTGCTGCCTCCATCTATCAGAACTCGCGAGAAACGCACGGCTCGTCTGTCCGCAGCGAAGGTGGCGTCCAGGACCAAGGCATAGGAGCCCGGACTCGGCATCACTTCTGGGTGGTCGGCCCTGGTCCAGCTGATGGGCTTCTCGGACCAGTGCATGAACTCTGGCGTCTCCGATGCTACGACATTCACCTCTTGTCGCTGCAGCCGCCTGCTGCGTCGATCATCAGCCATACTAGTGAACACCACGTAGGCTCCGTGCTCTTCAGGATATTCGTCTTGTACTGCGCCGACTGGCCTGACAGCCGGCTGTTGGGGCGGAGGCGGAGGCGGCTGCCCAGCAGGCGGGGGAGGCAGGAGGTCGTCTCCCTTAGCGATCCTGGTGAGCCAGTGACACTTCCGGGTGGTGTGATTCGACGGCTTCGCGCCGCTATGGAACTTGCAAGGTCCATCCAAGGTCTGCTCATAAGAGAAGGTCGGCATCCAGTTTGGCTTGCTGCCTTTCTGTCGCTTGGGCGGAGGCTGCTCATCTGGCTACTGGGCTTCAACGGTCGCGACTTGCCGGCTGCTGGAAACTGGCTGCGGGGCCTTGCGCTTGTGGTCGCCCTGCTGTTGTCGCCGGTTGGCGTCTGCGGCCGGAGTGCTTGGAGCTTGAGGAGCCACTTTGCCAGTTGTGCTGATTTGAATCTCTGCCTTCATGGAGGAGTCGGCCGTGGCGTACTTGTCCGCTATGATCAGCAGCTCGTCGAGGGTTTCTGACTCGTCGCAGAGGAGCTTGTGCTTGAGGAGTGTGCCTTCTCTGCACCCGGCTGTGAAGTACTCGATGGCCTGCACCTCATGCACGCCCTCACAGGAGTTCCGAAGCTCGGCCCAACGCGTGAGGTATTCATGAGTCGACTCGTCGGGGCCTTGCACGCATAAGGAGAGCCGACGGGGCTTGGGAGGACGCTTGTACATGCTGGTGAAGTTGCGGACTAATGCTTCAGTGAAGTCGACCCAGCTATTGATGCTGCGGGGCTTTAGGTTGTTCAGCCATGTCCGGGCCGTGCCCTGGAGCATGAGCGGAACGTACTTTATGGCGACACGCTTATTGCCGTTTGCTACGCTGACAGCCGTGGAGTAGTCGACTAGCCAGTCTTCCGGCTTCACGGAGCCGGTATACTTGGGCGTGTCTCTTGGGAGCGTGAACCCTCTGGGAAAGGGCTCGTCTCGAATGCGGGGCCCGAAACAAGGCGGACCTAGCTCGTCCTCTTCTTCCAGCGCCAGGGATCGTTGAAGCCGGTTGATCCGGTGGTGGGCGTCATTCTCTCCAACTCCCTCCCGGCGGCCGAGGCGGTCGCCGAGAGTCGGATGATCGACAGGCGGCGGAGAGACTCGCCTCTCCTTGCGAGGAGGGGGAGGCGGACAGTCCTCCCGTCGTTCCACTGCCCTCGGGCGGCCGTCTCGGTCGCGCTCTATGGTAATGTGAGTCCGACAGTGGCTGACAGCCGGCTCCTTGTCTCTTCTTCCTCGGGCGCCGCCATTCGGCGTTCGAGACGTCGCGCCTTGATCTCGGTGAAGGTCGTCGTTTGGCTGCTGCGGCGCCTTCGTGCGGCAGCCGGCCTCGTTCTGCGCGGCGGCCGCGTCGAGGAGCCGCTGGACTCGCTCCATCATGAGGCGGCGTTCTTCGCCCTCGAAATTACCCAGCTCATCCGCTGCTGCCTGAGCGGCTCGGATATTCTCCGCTGGTGTAGCGTACACAGGGCGGCTTGCCCCAAACAGGTTGGCGATGGCTACGCCGTGCTGCCGGACCGCGCCAAGGCGGCTGGGCCCCGCCAGGGCCAGCGAGCCACCGACGGCGCGATCCATCTCCCGCTTGTAGGCTTCTGACAAGCGCCTGATGCTAGCCAGCTTCTTCGCGCCTTCAACGATCTGAAGGCGACGCGCCTCCAACGTCTCTGCGTCAGCGTCTTTCGGAATGGGCGCAGTTAGGTCCTGTAGCGCCGCGCCAAGTGAGTCGTGCGCTCGCCGGGGAGCTCGTCATGACTGATGACTAGCACCTCGGTGACGGTGCTTCCGTTTCTCTTCGCGTGAGGGAGGGGTTCGTCGTAGATCACCACGTTGGTGGGGAACGCGTCGAGCGACGCGGTGTCGGAGTCGACCAGCATCGGGTCGGTGGAGCCCACAGACTCCAAGTCTACGCCAGGCTGCCGGAAACGTGGAGTTGATCGAGGAGGCCCGCGAGGAGGCTCTCGGGGCCGCCCGTGCCTACGTTGGATGCAGGTTCGTCGGAGAGGCGGACCTCGCCGACAAGTTCGGCCAGGCAGCTGGCTACGCAGGCGATCTCAACGCCGCTTAGCGCGTCGGCGCAAACTCCGTCTGGCGTGCCTGGCTGGCTGCGCTCGCTAGGGAGAAAAAGGGTTCCCGTCCAGAACAGGTCTCTGGACGGCGGTGCACCAGGCCCCACGGTGGGCGCCAAATGTCGGGGGTTTGGTGCGACATATGCCAAAGGATGGCTTATCATGGTGGGGGCGAGTAGAACGTCGCCGGTGCCTGGAAACGGGATGAGGCGTAGGCATGCACGCCGGCGAATCTTACCCAGTTTCAGGGCACTCCGGGGAGATAATACCCCTATTGCTGCTCTGCGGGGTCTCCGCATGATCACTATGACAAAGTGTTTACACTGTTGCTCCTTGAGTTGTTTTCTGGTGGTGGGAGAGGGCGAGGCTAGCTCTCTCCCTTCTATATGATCTGGTCTAGAGCTAATGGGTTCCCACCCTTTGCATGGGTGCCTTGGTGGTTTATATAGGCCTACCCCAAGGGGTACAATGGTAATCTGGCTGGACGAGGGCCCAGCCGTCAGTGTCTCTGGGCTCCGTCTTCTCTGCCGACCGCTGGGGCCCGCCGGCTGGCGGGCCCTGCTGACTGGCCTGGTACGGAGCCGACAGGCCGCGTCCGGCGCGGGCGGGTCTTGCCGGCTGCTGATTAATGTAGCCGTGCTTCTGATGACGCGGGCTTGATCATGAGGTCGTGGCAACAGCCCCGCCGCCTGGCGGGCGATCACTATTGCCACTCCCCATCACATCTTTATTAATGGCGCGTGGGCCCCGGGGGAGGGCTCGGCCGACTTCCCCGGGCCGACTCCCGACGGGTCCGACTGGTGGTCCTCTTGCCCTCTCCTGAGATCTCACCGACTGGTGGGACCTGCTGCCTCTAGGCCGTACAGATAAGCCGTCGTGGGTGCAGGATTCGGTCCTGCGGTGCTGATGTCAGGGCTGCCATGGCAACAGTGCCACGCCGCATGGAGATCTTCCGGGGTACGGCGTGTTGTAGCCATGCCTGCCCTTGGTAAGGGGCAGGAGCGGGCTTCATTATTGCCACTCTGCCGTCCTGTCCCACTTGATGAGGTCGTGGGGGGTGTTGGAGACGCAGGCCGACTCCCCGAAGCCAGCTTCTCTGGAAGTCGTCAGTCAGGAGTCGGCTCTTCCTGAAGTTGTCCCTGGAACTCGGCCGTGAGTGGTCAGTCGGTCATTTTTGCCGTTGGCTTTTTGAAGGCGGCTCTTTGTCCTGGGGTCTTGAAGGACGCAGCCTGCACCGATGTCTTGAAAGGTTCTGAGGCTCGGGTAGGCCTACCCGTGGCCCATTACTCCGACAGTTTTGTAACAGCGCCGAGTACAACTTACCGATCTGCGCCGCTGGGCAATCTGATTGTGATCGGTGATAATGCATCCGATGGCTAACAGCTTCCCAAGCATCACTGTTAACTTTTCGACAACAGCCTTGCTGCACTTTAGCTTTACTAGTCCAGAAGGAGATTAAAAGGGCGAGAAAATGTTGTCAAACTATGACTTAACTGTTTTTGAACTTTCAATCCCAACAAGTGCTCCGTATCCTACTGCTACTCAACCTGCTTCTAAGCATGAAAGTGACCCTGCAATGACCTTGCAAACCCAGAGTGATGACTGTGCCTAGTTATCTTCGACCTGTTTGAATGGCGATCATGTAATAGGATAGGCAATTAGTGTACCTGTCTCTCTTATGCCAGCCGGTTGTGGCTTTTCTTGGCCAATTTGTTTTTGGCCCTTTTGGCTCTTTGTGAGCTCTCCTTTATTTTCATTTTGAGACTCTAAAACCTTGTTGAACCTATTTATCTTTTTAATAAGTTGGCCGTATGCATCGTTCTGATGCAGAGGTCGAGGAGTCCCCTTTTTAAAAAAAAAAGAGTTATCAGCAGGGCTAGATTCTCCACTCTCCAGTGCTCTAACAATTTGGCATTGAAAAACCTATTCTCAGTAGTCCACCCAAGGCACTTACTTGCATTCATTAACCTCCTGGTTGAAGTTGCTATAAGAATTGACTAATACAGAAACTAACACTTGATGCGTCTTGTCAAAGGGAGATTGGATGATTTATTTGCCAATGTAAACAATCTGCTGATGGAGAGAAAAGCGATGGCAGACTCGTGACTTATAAGCTACTACTGAAGAACTTGGAGTCGCTGCAGACACCGGAATCATACCGTAGATACTACTCCGGCGTGCCCGGAGAAGTTTCAACGGGGTAGTATTTGAGATTCAGATTGTACTGGACTGTGGGAAACTCACTGAAGGAGCCGCGTGGCCGGCCCTCCTCCGGCCGCGTGGTGTTCCTACGCCTCTCATCGGAGTGGCTCCGTCCGAGTCGGTGCTCTCCCATCCCACCCCTGCGCCGCACGCCCACGGCGACCGCCGTCGGCGACCAACCACAGCCGCGAGCAGCTAGAATCTGAAATTCAGTTGCGGGAATCTTACATTCTTAAGAAGTTGGTCCCACTAAGCAATGTATTTTAGTCATACACACGTGCCAACTAAGCTATCATACCATATTAGTATCAGTCCACGTCATCAATTATCCACCGGTCTTTCGGTTTGCACCAATCAATCGACGACACCTTTCTTTAATCTTCTTCAGTTTCGCTTCTTTATGGCTTTCATCAAGAGAGGTGGGAAAGTCCTTCCAGTTCCCTGCCGCTTCAGGTGGTGTTTGGTTCTCTAGTTCTAAGACTTTTTCTAGTCCCAACTAAAAAGCCCCTAGTCCCTAAAAAGTCCCTCCCTGTTTGTTTCCAAAGACTAAAAAGTCCCTAGTCCCTTTCTAAAAGTTATTAAATGACCATGTTGCTCGTAGTATATAGAAAAATAACAATCAAACAACACCATGGGGTGGCGGGCCAATGGGTGCATGGAGGGGCATTGTTGGAAAAATCCCAAAAAGTTCTAAAAAGACTCTCCTTGAGAGTCTTCTTCATTTAGTCTCAAATGCCTAGTTTAGTCTCTAAAAAATCCCTCCCGTTTGATAAAAAAGTCTTTAAGAGAGATTTTTTCTAGTCCCTACACAAAAAAGTTCCTGAAAACAAACACCCCCTCAGTTTTCCTCCTTCCAAGCCATCTCCCGGTCACACGCTCACCAAAGCGACAATCGATTGCTCTTGGGCCTTCTGTAACCGACAAGTTAGTCTAGCGAAGCGATTTACTCCCGACCACAAAAAATCACCACCAATTGCATTCTCCTATCTCTCGAGCTTATAATCTCTCCTCGCAATTCCTCTACCTTGCGGGCGCACTCTGCCTTCTCCGCCACGTCCTTCTGCCGGCCCCTGTGCACCTTGGCGGCCGCCTGGTCAGTGGTTGATGAGGATCAACGTCTATTGATGTGTTGCGCCCTGCCGGAGAAATCGCCAGCGGTGCTAACTTCTGGCATCGCCCATATGGAAGGGGGGATCCCCGATCTGAATATGGGAAGCCAGATTTGATGTTCCTTTTGTTTTGCCTTCCGTAGATTTTTTTTTTAAACAAGGGCCTTTCGTAGATTCAAAGTAAAGTAGATGAGCCTTGCATCATATTTGCATTCAGTGATTTCATCTCATCTGGGTTATATCTGGCCAAACGGGCCGTTTTTTTCGGGCCGGCCGGCAGCACGGAGGCACAGCATGCAACGGGCCCAGCCCGGCACGGGCTAATCGAGCCGTGCCAGGCACGCAGCACGCATTGGGCCATGCCTGGGCCGCCACCCTCAGCCCGCGTGCCAGCCCGGCACGGCACGACTGATCGCGGGCCGGCACGAGGCACGGCACGGCATGCAACGGGCCTGGCCCGGCACGCAGCATGCACTGGGCCGTGCCTGGGCCGCCACCCTCAGCCCGCGTGCCAGCCCGGCACGGCACGACTAATCGCGGGCCGGCACGAGGCACGACACAGCACGCAGCACGGCCCGATTCGAGCGAGGGACTGCGGCGGGAGAGCGGGGTCCAACGCACGTTCGGCGCGACGTGCGACACA
>NC_057797.1:12492200-12504256 GCF_018294505.1 Triticum aestivum
ACGTGCGACACAACGTCTCAGCGCCGACAGGGGGGACGGGGCGAGGGGGGCGGGGCCCAGCGCCCAGGCCGTCAGGCGCTGGCATGCCTCGATCGATGGGGGAGCGGGGGGGAGCGGGAGTCAACTCGAGGGGGAGCGGGGGAAGCCATTGGGAGGGGTTGGGGTGGGTTTTAGAGAGGTTTAGGAGAGGGTTTGGGTAGTTTTTTTTAGGAAAATTCATATATTCGAAAATTTGACCGTTAGAGGGTCAAATTTGTCCGAAAATGTCAAATTTTTGCTATAAATAGGCCTGCCCAGCCCACATATTTTTCACACTCAAACATGGATGACCATGACAATACTAGCTTCCCACTCTCCGATTTCGGTCTTGGGGATATGGAGTATAGCCACTACCCTAGTAGCTCCGATCCCAGTACCATGCCCCCACCCCAGCAACATGCCTATACTACCATGCCCCCACCTGAGCAACTTGCCTATACCGATCATCACACTCTCGAACCCCATATCGATCCCACTTCCGAAGCCGAAGGTCACACCAATTCTAGTAGCGGGACGGGTTCCTCGACCACCATGGGTGTAAAGCAAAAAAGTCGTCGTAGAACCTCGGTAGTGTGGGGATATTTCGATGAAGAAATATCCGTGGTGGCCGGTGTCCGGAAGGTGAGTGCAAGGTGCAAAAGGTGCAAGAAGGAACTTACCGGAGAAGCCAAGGCAGGAACCGGCCACCTAAAGAGGCACGTGGATAGCCACGCCAAGGCGGATGCAACGAGCGCGTCAAGCTCGGCAACTGTGCAAACTCAACCCTCCTTCAACCCTGACGGTATGGTACACAATTTCACCTATGATGCTAATGTTCAGCGAGAAGGTCTATGTCGTCTTATTGCTTCTAATGATTTACCACTAGGCTTTGGTGAATCTGAAGATTTCGTAGAATATATTCAAACTTGTCATAATCCTAATTATAGACCAGTTTCTAGACAAACTACAAGTAGGGATATTAAAAAACTATACAAATATGGTAAAGAGAAAATAAAAGAAGAATTTTTTACATGCACTTTTTCGGTGTCGTTAACATCTGATATCTGGACTGGTCGGGCAAAGCAAGACTACATTAGTGTGATAGCTCATTATGTTAACAAACATTGGCATCTACAAAAAAGTGTCATATGATTTGAATTAATTGATGTATCACATAGTGATGTAAACATTGCTGAAGCTGTACTCAAAGTTGTGAATGATTTTAATCTTGCCGACAAGGTTTTTGCAATAACTTTGGATAATGCTTCAGCTAACACCAGTGCAATGAATACCCTGACTCCTATATTCTCCGTATATGCTGCATCATTTTTAATGCATCAACGTTGTGCTTGCCATATCATTAATCTTATTGCTAAAGGTGCTTTACATTTGTGTGAACCACACGTTGAAGTCATACACACCGCAATATCTTATTTTTCGCATTCAATTCAACGAATTACAAACTATAAGAGATATTGCCTTGCTATAGAGTGCGTTCCTCATAAGTATAATCCAGACATGCCTGTTAGATGGAACTCTACATATATGATGCTTAAGGCAGTTATCCGAGACAGAGTTCAATTCAATGGTTTTATTAATGCAAATTATGGGGTTGAACCTCTAATTAGTGAACAAACTTGGCATGTTATTACAGCATTGACTGCATTTCTTGAGTTGTTCTATGATGCAACAGTTACTTTGTCTGGGGTTTATTACCCGTCATCTCCTTTGATGGTGCATACCCTATTAGACATTGCTAGTCATCTGAAATCATATGAAGGGGATGGGTTATTACTTAATGTTGTTGCTGACGTGAAAACCAAGTATTTAAAATATTGGCAGCAAATTCCATTGTTGTATGCATTTGCATTTATCTTGGATCCTAGAGCTAAACTTGAAGGGCATCGTAGTGCACTCAATGTACTATATGCATCCCTAAGTTTAATTTAGATTATACTGATGACTTCAATGGGAGCATCTGTGGTTCTTCGTCCTCCTCGACCGCTGGAAGCTCTTCCACGTCAACATTTGTGCTTCAAGGTGGCGGGGAGTTAGCAAAGTACCTCAACAGTGACAAAGTCATGTACGATTTAGATAGTGAGGACGACTTCAACATACTGCAGTGGTGGCAAGAACACAAGCTTAAATTTCCGGTGCACTCCATATTAGCATGTGATGTGTTATCGGTGCCTGTCTCTACGGTGTCATCGGAGTCTGCTTTCAGCCTTGCTGGAAGAATAATTGAGGAGAGAAGAACTAGTCTCGCCCCTGATATGGTGAGATCACTAATGTCCGTGAAAGATGGGGAGTTATCAAGAAGGAGAGCGCAACACACTGCAGAAAACAAAGAACTAATAGACATGTTTGAAGAAATGAACTTTGAAGAAGACCCGGAAGAATAGTTGAAGACTTGTAGTGTACTAGTGTAGTCATTTTCTTATCATTTTGTAATTTTCTTATCTTTTTGTAATTTTCTTTCCCTTTTGTAATTCTAGAGCATGGCTTTATACTCTTTTACTTTCCAGGGATGGAAGGTTTTAATGAGGCAGCCCCTAATAAAGCTCAACATTTATCCTAGATGATACATTGCCTCAATTTTTATTTATGCATTATTGCTGCGGTGCCTAACGTGCCTAGCGTGCCATTTTTTGGCTATAAAAGGATGCCCACTTTCTCATTTCTCACACTCAAACTCCATCTCATTTTCCACACACAAACATGGCTTTTCCTCTTCAAAACATTATTTGGAGACAACCTAGTCCCATATGGAGGTACTACGATGAAGAATCCATTACAAATGACAAAGTCTCACCAAGCTTTTTGCAAAGTGCAAAGAATGCGGTAAGCAGTTGAGCGTGCACCTAGATGATGGCAGGTATGCTGGAACCGGCCGAGGCGGCGGCTATAGCTGCGGCTGCGGAGCAAGGTTGAAAGGATCCCATTAGTTAGTTGTAGTATTTGTATTATTTTTTTCTTTCTCTATCTTTTAATCTTTTAGTATTTCTAGAGCATGGCTTGTACTCTTTTACTTCTTTGGGACCGAAGGTTTTAATGAGGCGGACGCTAATAAAACTTTAGATTTATCCCACATAATATTCTAACCGTCTAACGTGCCTAACATGCCTAGCGTGCCTAACGTGCCATCTTTTTCCTATAAAATGGGATGCCGGCCCTTCTCAAGTTCTCATTTCTCACACTCAAAAGTCTCAAACTGCATTTCAGTTTACACATACAATACAAACATGGATGAGAGAGGCTCCAGAATCTGGGACTACTACGACGATGCTGAAGTAGTTATGGACGGTAGAAAATCCGAGCTAAAAGCACGGTGCAAAAGATGCGGTAAGCTGTTGCGCATCGCCTGCCACGGTCCAGTAAACATCCTTACTTGGCACAGAGCATCACACATCAAGAGAGACGAGCTGGCGGCGGCTTCTGGGCAAGGATGAACGATCCAAATTATTAGTTCAGTTCTAGTCTTGTAATTTTTTTATTTCTATTTCTTTTAATCTTTTAGTATTTCTAGAGCATAGCTTGTACTCTTTTACTTCTTTGGGATGGAAGGTTTTAATGAGGCAAGCGCTAATAAAACTCTAGATTTATCCCACATAATACTCTACATTTTTTTTGCAATTTTCTATACATTTTTTGGGTATTTTTTGGATATTTTTTCGCTGTATAAACTCTCCATCTCGCTCGCCTTTTTTTAGTATCAATACATACACAAGCGCTCATATACACACGCATACACTCACCCCTATAAACACACACACACCCTATGAGCACCTCCGAGAGACTGTATTCGTGCGTCGTGCCGTGCCCAAAGTGCAAAGTGGACAGCGTGCAGCGTGGGCGTGGCGGCGAGGCAGCCGTGCAGCGAAGCGATGCAGCGTGCACAGCGTCGCAGGCTAGCAGCGAGCCAGCGAGAGACAGAGCGCCAGCGAGAGTCAGCGAGCGCCAGGCCAGGCGGGCCAGCTAGCGCCAAGCGGACCGGCGTGCCGTGCCTGGGCTGCGACCCCCCGCCCGTGGGCTGGCACGGCACGGCCCGGCTAGTATTCATGCCGTCGCGGGCCGGACCGTGCCAGGCACGTTTAGCGCAGGCCGGCCCGTTTGGCCAGCTATGATCTGGGTCCTGGTTCCTAGAAATTTAATCTGATTTGTCTCAAAAAAAAAGAAATTTAATCTGATTTTTCTCGTATCTCACCACTAATTTTGTTATCCATTGCTCTGCAGGTAGTACAATTTATCTGATCTGTCGCCACTGAAGTCAACGCTGCGTCGCTGCCACCCGTGAGTCATGGATGCATATCCCGAGAATTTAAATGCCTCATGTCGGTCCCGTCGATTCCATCACTCATCGACGATGATATATTGCTTGACACTTGACAGTAAACGCGGTGGATCTCTTCTTCGTTGGAAACCTGGCCTGTTTCAAACTTTAATGTCCAGCATGCCCTCGTATCCTCCTCACTTCCTCAGTTCTCGGTTTCTCAACGCTGTAGACCTAGATAATCTAACTCAGCTCATCATGATTGTTGCTATCTCAAGAGAAGAGATGGCCCGCGCTGCCGCTGCTCTTCTCGTGGTGGTCGATCGCCCTGGTGGCGGCGATGCTCCTCACGGCCCCTAAATGCCATGGACGCATCCATCTCCTGCGGCCAGGTGAACTTCTCCGTGGGCCCATGCCTGACATACGCGCATGGTTGCGCTGGACCGTCTGCGGGCTGTTGCAGCGGCGTCGGGCGCCTCGCCCACGTTGTGTGGACTCTGCCCACAATTGCGAGGGCTCTCTCTCTCTCTCTGGGTTGCTTGATTTCAAGCTTTCATCTATTTTTTTCCTCTTCTATCGCTTTACATTCTTACATAATATTAATATCCAGTACTGCCAATACAGCATACTTCGTAAGCAAAAGAAACCATATTTCTGATTTTATTAAGTATGCATTCATTTGTGTGTAGCAGAAAAAAAAGGGATGAGCTAAATACCAAATAGTAGTGCCCCGGTTTGTTTGCCATACCCCAAAACATGTGAACATAGTATTGCAATATATGCATGCGTGAATTTTTATTCATATTTTTTTCCCGTTGAATTCTTTTGATTCAAGAGCATAAGAGCGAAAGCAATCTCCAATTTCATATGGCCCCATTTTATACTTTAGTTAAGCATGGTACTGCAATATTTGCATGCCTGAATTATTCAGATTTTGTAAGCGATTTGAAGTCTTTTTATTCAAGAGCACAAGAGCAAAAGCAATCTTCAATTTCATCTGGACCTATTTTATACTTTAATTCATCGTGGTTATTATTTGGGTACAAGTAAATCTATATGCCTTTTTAAACTTTGGTCTAAGCGAACAATCTCAATACCTTTTAAAACTCTATGCTAACAATTAAAATGTTCTTCAAGCCCCAGGACATAAATACATGACTAGCTATGTCCATGTCAATGCTAAGTCTAAGTTCATATCCATGTATTCAGGTGCGGTTCAACATTTCAAAGGGAAATATCAATATTTCATCTAATCTTTATTTGATGTCAACAAGGTATGGAAGCATGATGAGGAGGCAGGCATTAGTTACAGTTTGACAACTAGAGAGGAGAAGCTTGCTAGGATCCTGGTCAAAAAAAAGGAGGAAAACCTCGAGTGGGTCTCAGTACTAATACAATTCGTCCCGTCTCGGATGGGGCTTATATTGCCGTGGAGCTGCTCAAAGGTGATTGTTCGCAGATGCCGAAACTGCTGGAGCTCTTCTTCAACATTTGGGTGGACAAGCTGCTCTATGCAGCCACCTGATGCAGCAGGGAATCCCATGCCAGGCAGCTCGGCCGTGGCGGTGATCTCACGACCATCGTCTGGATTATGGCAGAGCATGCTGGCCCATTTGAGATCGGCGAATATGGTCCAGGTGATGAAGGCTCTGCTCAGGACCCCAAGGCTGAATCCGGTGATGGTGGAGAGTTGGGCAGTCTATCGTTTGACCCGCTGCCGTCACCTTTAGATGCCCCTAGCTCCCCTGACTATCCAGCCATGCCCCCTAGCATCTTCACGGTGTTCAATGATTTCTATGATGACGAGCATATGTGGCGTCAATCTCCTCCACCATGGTATCCACCAGCGGAGGAGGGTCCTGCCCTGGCCCCTGCAGACATGCTACCAGCGAAGGCATACGGTGAACGTGTAGACGCCAAACCTAAACCTACAGGCCGTCACAGGAGGCCTGGACGGTATGCTATGTTGGAAATTGTGGGCTATGCGGTATATCCTTTAATTCCTCTGCCTTTTCCGTGGTGCGGCTCACAATGCATGTTGAGGCTAGAGGGTAGAGACCTATTTATAGAATTCACTTTCAGGTGTTTTAATATTCCACCTGTTTCCGGAAAAAAACCGTATGACTCCTGAACAATGTTACCAACCACGATAAAACATGTCAGTTTTCCGAGTCTAAATATACCGATCCCTAGCACACATGTGTGAGTCATGTGTCATGATCAGATTGTATATGTGAGATCAACTTCCAATCTTAATCATGTGGGTCAACAGCCTGCAGAGCCGATCTTGCAAAACAAACCCAGCTCTTCCACGCTGTGATGTCCCGGGAAAAATACGTACGTGCATATAAATTCCAGTAGAGTCAATCCCTATTAATTCCTCTACTGTATTCCATCACAGTTGTCCTCGGCACCTCGAGTATTACTTCCTCGAGTGAAATTCCACATCACTTATTCCCAGTCACAAACATTAATAATATGAACAATTCCACATTGAGTTAAATAAATAATAACCATGTTGAAAGCCACATAAATATCTGACATCTCTCACTTGGCTGAAACATGATAATGAATATATGAAGTTCCATTTGTAAACATGTTTTAAAAGGAATTCCTGACTCTAGTCAGTGAACCTGCACCATATCAGTATCATTATATACAAATAAATGAAACATACATACCTGAGTCATTCCACACCTCGTACGTGTATAAAGTGATAAGTTCCTCAATTGTGTTTACTTTCAACAATAAACTCTGAAATAAGTGACAGGTTGTGATGCACATTCCACGATCATATATGATGCGTGAGATTCCCTTAGCGACAAATATTTCCTTCCACTACTTGAATGCAGCAATATATTCCGGTAGCTAAGGCATGATTGTATAGTGAAGATACAATACAGTCCAGTATTATCCTTTTTATGCTCAGGAGTTCAAACATAATTACTTGTTGGGTATGATTCCCTTTATCAAGGTGATTTAATAGGTTTGCTATTTTCCATAGAAAAGTGTATCACAACAATCCTATGTATTTCCACTCCCAAAAAACGGAAGTTTCAAACATGCCTTTAATTTGAAAGTTATAAGATAACCAAGCTTTCACTTCCATCAATGTAAAATTATCATTGTAAACAAACAAAGAAAAATATCATTGGCATATATAATAGTAAATGACCGCCTTGATTCATTTAGAAAACCATATGACCTGCTTTTCCATTGATGTGAAGCTTGTTAGAAGACCATACATTAATATATATATATATTGAATTAGCAAACCATGTCTTTATTCCCTCTTTCCCTAAATTCCGGAGGAAGAGTTTCCACAAAAATATATATATTCCGTTGTGTAAAGGATCAAATAACAAGAGTGGCATTATAATATTCCATTGAACCAAATTCCTTCTAAAATAATAACAACAACAAAACTTACGAACAATGGGCTTGCGGTTGTTTGGTGAGATAATAAATTCCCAAACTTTATTATTCCTCATTGAGTTTATTCCTTCCCACATTTCTTCCACCCATAGCTTGTGTTCATGAAATATTCAAACCTTCCTATTAAGAGACTTCAGTTATTCCTCAAAAAAAGTTAGAGTGACTTCCCCCAAACACACGCGCTGATTATCTAACATGATATTTCAAGTTAATTCCTCCCACTTATCCCAAGCATGCTAGTGTTAGGAGTATCGCTTGTAATTTCCTTTGGGGTCAAGAATATATTCTAGTATGATTGCCAACAATTCCACCATTATCCATTAAAATATTGTGCTCCCACTTTCCACCAGTTTCCCTTTCCAGATAAAAAAAATACCCTTGATCCATTGGAACAATAATTAATAAATTCCTGGTGTGTGCTTTTGTAGTAGTTGAGAATTTCTGGCCAAAATAAAATACTTCTTTCCAGTCTACAAACCATATGGAGTGACTGTGCTAGATGAAAAATGATATGAATACACTATGTAATTCTTCCTCCAAAGAAAAACAAGGGAGTATCAAGGATATTCAGTTCCTCCATTCAATTGTGAAGTATACAGGAGTATTACAACGGTGATTGAAGTTCCACCTGTTTCCGGAAAAAACCGTATGACTCCTGAACAATGTTACCAACCACGATAAAACATGTCAGTTTTCCGAGTCTAAATATACCGATCCCTGGCACACATGTGTGAGTCATGTGTCATGATTAGATTGTATATGTGAGATCAACTTCCAATCTTAATCATGTGGGTCAACAGCCTGCAGAGCCGATCCTGCAAAACAAACCCAGCTCTTCCACCCTGTGATGTCCCGGGAAAAATACGTACGTGCGTACAAATTCCAGTAGAGTCAATCCCTATTAATTCCTTTACTGTATTCCATCACTGTCGTCCTCGGCACCTCGAGTATTACTTCCTCGAGTGAAATTCCGCTTCACTTATTCCCAGTCACAAACATTAATAATATGAACAATTCCACATTGAGTTAAATAAATAATAACCATGTTGAAAGCCACATAAATATCTGACATGCTACTCTGTATCCAGTGGACTGACATGCCGACCATTTCTCACATGAAAACTATATTTGTATCTCCTCCCTTAATTTGCTATGCTACTCATTCCTACTTTGGTTTTTTGGTGCAGCCAGACGAATTATCTGCCTTATTTTGAATTTATGATATATTTTAGTAGTATTGAGTATGTCAAGGTCTATATATGGCTGAACTTTCTGTGTCTACCTTGTGCTGCGAAAGAAACATTCCAAGGCCACATACAAATTTGGAAATGTTTCGAACCCCCTCTTACCCCCTCTTTTCACATGAGAGGTAAGAGTATATAATAGATCTGAGCTGTTGATCTCATTAATTAGTGGTTTGATTAACTCTTACCTTCTTACCTCACATGTAAAAAGAGGGGGTAAGAGGGAGCATGTTAAATTTTTCCATCGACACCTCAACTAGCACAGGAAAACTAAAGTCTACCGGCGCAAGTAAAGCAAAGCAAAAACTGGACCAGCAGCCCATCTGGAACGACAATGCTTGTTAATTAACTAACTAAACTACCTACCACGAAATGAAGTAACTAACCTTGTTGTCTCTGTCGCAAGATCCACGACGATAAGTACTCCATTTAAAGTTTTAAACTGATAACTGCCTGCTGGCATGCATGCACCAAAACCTTCATTTGGAGGTACTAGGTAATTAGTCAATTAACAAGCTATTTTCCACTGATCCAGATCTGGAGATGCTGCTTATTAACAAGTTGGCTTCTTACTGATGCAGATCTGGAGATGCAGCTCAGTCGAGATGGTCGGGGACAAATCAAGCTAACCATACCTTTTTCAATCTATGTTAACTATAGGCCACTGAAATATTGCCTCTTCCTTGTCCTGCCCTGAACTTGCTACCCTGACTGATCCGCGGGTATGTTCAATCTCATATGTTCCCCAGGCTGAATGGAGAGCATTTTGACTCTCAAGTACATTCTGTTAAGCATGTACTATATAACACTGTTTTTTGAACTATTATGTCCTGACTCGTTAGTCACATAAATCTGCCTCAGTGTTGGTGTAATTGAGTCTCCGGGATGTGTTCATAGAGGTAGGTTGTGCGTGCGTGCGTGCATTCATAGGGCGAGTGTATATGCACATGCATGAGTGTCTATGTCTGTAGTGTGTTTAAAAAATTATAACTAACAAAGCCACTAAAAGATACTCCCTTCGTTCCAAAATACTTGACTTCCATTTGTCCAAAAATGAATGTACCTATACTTGACTTCCATTTGTCCAAAAATGAATGTACCTATACTTGACTTCCATATGTAAGACAGAAAAAGTGAGGTCATGTCGTAACAGTTTGAAAGCCAATCAACAAAGCAAATGCTCTCTGCAAGCATGCAGTCTATTCAAGCAAACGGAAGTATTGAGATGGCAAACCATTTGCACTTTCTTCCACAAGCACCGTGGCTCCCACTACCCGGGCTTCTACCCAGGGAACAAGATGCCCCAAAGGTCCTCCATGACTGTGAGTGATGAATAGCAAGGGAACGAAGCATTCCCTCTTGCTTCACACAGGGCCGTCTCCAGGAATTCGGGGCCCTGGTGCAGAACCCGAAATGAGGCCCTAGAATTTTTAGAATAGACGATTTGTTTACAAAAGAAATATGAACGAATTCAAACACTCCATGAGTTAAAGGTCTACCAAGATAACAAAATGAAAAAAGGGATTGAACCCTGAATTTTGAACGAGCAACTAGCTTGGAAATCTTGGTGTGTGACAACTTAATCAACAAGCCTATTATTTATATTCCCTAGAAAAACTGGATTGATGAATTGATGCATATGCACACCCATATATTCCCTAGAAAAACTGGATTATGAACCGTCTCATATAATTATTCAGATCGGTTATTCAGTTTGAGCACCTCAATCGGTTCATCTCCGTGAGGACAAAATAGTCTAAATTAATTAGGGATTTAGTTTGAGCGCACCTTGTGGATAGATCGGTGATGCCCTCACCTTTTCTCGGCCACCGGCGGACAACAGAATGGTGGAAAGAATTATCCATGCCGGCAGGGCTGTGGGTCGTTTCTCCGGCAACGCCGCTACCCTCCGGACGGCGCCGTACCGGAGTCAGTTCATCTCCGTGAGGGCCTTTTCCTTAACTGAGCAGATCGCGCGGAGCTAGATGGATAGTTGCTTGTTTTTTTTAGCAGGGCTCGAGATAGATTTATCGATCGACCGGCAGGGTGTGTGGATCGGCACTAAGGGAAAGCCTCATTTCGGGAGTCCAGAGTGCATAAGCCTAATTCTGTTCTTGCTGTGAAAACAGGGCCCAAAACAAAGAATATACTACTAGATGCTGGCCCAAAATCGGGGGCCCTTGGAATTTGGGGGCCCTGTGCGGTCGCACAGCCCGCACAGCCCCTGGACGGCCCTGGTTACCCGATACATGAAATAATAGACCGTAGAGCTAGTTTCTCTTCTTGCTCTTTTGTTTTTGAGCGAAGGAATAATAACTTCAAGGCTCATAATCTCGCTAAATTCGCTTCTAATTTAGATATAGGTAGGCATATTTGGTTGGGCTCTCCTCATGACCCACACCGTGTACCTATGAACATTGTTTTGAATCAATAAAGCGAGCGAGATTTCTCAAAAAAAAAGGGTATGTATACACCATGACTTGTGAATTTTTTATCGATCCGATATCGAGTTTATCTGCCTTAATTAGCTACATCATTATGCTTGAAGAAAAAGATACACTCATCCTCTGGTGAAACTTCATTTAACACAGTGCATGCAGGACAAGAACAATGGCTCGAGGGCCTATAGACTTCTAGAACGCATGGGCGGTTCAGACTCTGGTGCTGGTGAGCCTCACTCTTCAGGTTACCCTCGTCTTGCTAGCTGGGATCCGGCGGAGTGAAGCATCCTGGCGTTTGTTCAGGTTCATCATCTGGCTGGCTTACCAGCTGGCTGATGCCACTGCAATATATGCTCTTGGTCACCTCACTACCGGACTCGCGGGCTATGCCTACGGCCCAAGGCCGTCGGCATAGGTCCTTTCCCGTCGGCATAGATCTATGCCTACGGCTGCCGTCGGCATAGCCCCGTCGGCGTAGATCACGTCAGCGTAGATGTGTCAGACCGTCGGCGTAGTATAGCCGTCGGCATAGGTGCATATGCCGACGGCCGCGGGATAGCCGTCGGCATAGTTTAGCCGTCGACGTTGTTTTCCGTCTGACGGCAACGGACGGCGCCGTCAACAGCGCTATTCAGGAGACGACACGTG
>NC_057797.1:12508219-12509905 GCF_018294505.1 Triticum aestivum
AATTACTTTCTCGATGAACCACGCAACGAAATTTTTCCTTCCATCAGCACCCTTTCGGAGAAGAGCAAGTGCCTCCGCTTCAGAAGGAGGCAGCATTCCCGTCCATTCTTCTTCAACGAATCGACTACAATAAGAAAAGCGGTATAAGAACTAGGCAAAGTGAACATAACGAATTGACTAAAAGAATGGTGCAATGGTATTACCTCATCCACTCATCCTCAACTTCCTTGATGTTGTGCAAGATATAGAACATGACATCCTCCCACTCATCTCGTGGCATGAGATAAGATTTCGAGCATCCAGCCCTACTACCTTGCCCGATGAATAGAGGCAACTTGGGTTTATACTTGGGTTCTTCTGTATTGTATCGAGACACCTTATTGTGCAACGTGGGAACATGGTCCGGATAGTAGGCTGTCCTGAGGTCTGCCACCTCCTCTAGGATAACTGCCTCAGCTATGGAAGCTTCAATCTTAGCTTTGTTTCCACATTTCTGTCTCAGATGCTTGTTTTGTCTCTCAGGGCCGTACTGCCAACGATTCTGCACAGGTCCCCCCAACAATACCTCGTTCGGGAGGTGCAAAAGGAGATGTGTCATCGGAGTAAAGAAGCCTGGCGGGAAGATTTTCTCTAGCTTGCATATCAACTCCGGCGCCTTCTTATGCATTTCTTTTATCTTCTCAGGACATACTTCTTTAGCACAAAGCGTGCGGAAGAAATGGCTTAACTCCGCAAGCACACGCCAGACACGCTCGGGAACATAGCCCCGAACCATCACCGGCATAATCCGCTCAATCCATACATGATAGTCATGACTCTTGAGCCCGGTCACTCTGCCCGTTGAAAGATTGACCCCCTTACTTATATTCGACGCATAACCATCAGTGAACTTCACGACGTGTTTCAGCCACTTGAATGTCTCCATCTTATGATCCTTTTTAAGTACGAAGTCAGCATCTGGCTTGAACCAAGATTTTTGACTGCCTGTGGGAGGCTGCATGTGTAGACGTGGTCTATCGCAAATATTCTGTTGATCAACTCTAGCATTAACATTATCCTTTGTCTTATCAGGAATGTTGAGGATCGTGTGAAAAAGGGACTCTGCGACATTCTTTTCGGTGTGCATCACGTCTATGTTGTATGGAAGTTTGAGGTCCTTAAAATAGGGAAGCTGCGTGAAGGGGGTAATGTGAGTCCAGTTGTGCGTCTCACCATATCCTTCAAAAATTTTTCCTTTACTTTTTCCTTTGCCCTCGCCCTCGTCTTCGCCTGTGGCTTTGCCTTTGCCTTTGCCTTTGCCTTTCCCCTCACCGGCAGGCTTAAGAGCTTTCAGCTGAGCAAGCACATCCTCACCAGAAAATGTTGGAATCTCATTTACTTCATGGACAACTTTGCCTTTTGTGAAGTTCTTCTTGTCTTCCCTATCAGGATGGTCTGGAGGGAGGAACTGTCGATGCAGGTCAAATGCAACATACTTGCCACCCTTCTTCAGCCAAATGAAAATCAAGGCCTGCATGCACACTGGGCAAGGCATCTTTCCACTTGTACACCATCCGCAGAACAAGGCATAACCGGGAAAGTCATGCATGCAATATTGTAGCCAAACTTTCATCAAGAAATTTTTCTGCAGATGTCGGTCGTATGTCAACCTCGGGAAGTACCAAGAATGGTGCAAATCATCCACCA
>NC_057797.1:12519775-12525228 GCF_018294505.1 Triticum aestivum
GTGCCGCCTCTTCGGACATGGCATAACACCATCCGGTTGTGGTAGGTCATCCGATATATATGAACACTTGGAGCAAAGTCCCCTTCGTATAGACCCGATGCGGCTGTCCCCATTCCAGTTGCCGGCTGGCGGCGGCACCGTTCGTGAGGGGGGTCACACCGCTCTGTACAGAACCGAAAAATAATGTATGTATGCTTATTAACACATACTATATGTAAGTTAGTTAAATAATAATAATAAAGAAAACAGTGAAGAAAAAGAAAAAAAAACTATATGTATGCTTACTATATGCTTATTAACACATACTATATGAATGCTTATTAACACAATCTATATGTATGCTTATTAACACATACTGTATGCTTAATAATAATAATACTATATGGAAAAAAAGAAAAAAAGAAAAAAAAACTATGCCGACGGCAAAGCCGTCGGCATAGCTACGGCCAGGACAGATGGACAGCGCCGCGGATCGATGACGTGTCACCTGTGCCGACGGCTGCCGTCGGCATAGGTCCTGGTCGGTGCGCTCTGGATCGGTGACGTGTCACCCGTATCTATGCCGACGGCCACCCGTCACGGCCGTCGGCATAGATTTGACGTCGTTAGCCGGCCGTGATGAGCGTTGTCGGCGGGCCCGCATCTATGCCGACGGCCAGTATATGCCGACGGCAGCTGTAGGTGTAGTCCGGGATAAGCCGACGGCTGCGTTGTGCCGACGGCTGCTGTCGGCGTAGACGGGGATAGCCCGACGGCGGTTGTATGCCGACGGCCAGGATCTAGCTGTCGGCATAGCTCGGATTAGGCCGACGGTGGCCGTCGGCATACATTTGGCTGTCGGCTTAGAGCCCTGTTCCGGTAGTGCCTCTCTTTCGACGGTGCCGCGTCCCGTGAGCATCGTCTCGTCGCGTTCTGGGCGCCGTTCCTGTTGCTGCATCTTGGTGGCCCGGACAACATCACCGCCTACTTACTCGAGGACAACAGACTCTGGCTGCGACACCTGCTCACTCTCAGTTTGCAGGTGCTAAGCGCTGTCTACGTCCTCTACAAGCATTACATCGGCACCGAGGACATGTTCCTGCTTGCGGTCATCTTGATGTTTGTTGTCGGTGTTCTCAAGTACGGGGAGAGAACATGGGCGCTCAAGTGCAGCAACATGGACAGCATCCGGAGCTCCCTCAAGAAGGAACCACACGGGCTAGATGCCATTTCTACCTCGACGATAGACCCCCACAAGGGGGACCCAAGGGAAATGTCGAAGAAGAAGAATTCTTCATGCGGCATGCACACTCCCTGTTCCACATATGCAAGCACGCAATAGTCGATTCGTCGAGCGACAGGGATGAAGACAACCGTGAGATCAATGTACTTGAGCAGCTCACATATGAAGATAGGTATTTGGTGATGGAGTTGGAGCTTTCTTTGATGTACGACATCCTCTACACCAAGGCAGCCGTAGTCCACACTTCATTTGGCTACTGCGTCTGCATAGTCTCACCTGCTGCCATCGCAGCTGCGCTCTTGCTGTTCCAGTTCAGTGGGAAAGATGGTCACAGCAGAGTGGATGTTACCATCACCTACATCTTACTGGGTGGTGCCTTAGTCCTGGAGATAAGATCACTGCTGAGTGCACTTGGGTCGAGTTGGACACTACCCTTCTTGTGCGGTACAAGATGGCATTGGCTTCAACATGCAGTTCTCTGTGCAGGGAGATGGGATCGTCTTCATCGTTGGATTGTATCTCTTCACCGGCTCATAAAGTTCATGGGACTTGATAGATTCTTGAGGTCAGCAAGGAGGTGGTCTGGCACTGTGGGGCAGTATAACATGTTGCACTTGTGCAGTCGTCCCAGCAGAAAGAATAGGCCTCTGCTGGGTAAATTTGCCAACATGCTGGGAGCCGAGGAGTGGTGGGATAGGGAGCTTCACTCGTGGGCCGTCAAGTTTCCAGAGGACCTGAAGCAGAAGTTCATGTTGCACATAGAGGAATTGGCCCGGGATGGGACAGTGAGCACACAGGGCGTTGTCAGGGGGAAATGGGGCGAGGAGGCACTTAGCACTTGTAACCTGTACAAGGATCTGCAAGACAGACTAGGTGTTGAGTTTCAAGAGGGCATCATCATCTGGCACATCGCCACGGACCTCTTCCTCCTCCACGAGAGTGGGAAGAAAGCCAAGGCCATGGCCATGGAAGGCGAAGCACTCTGTGCTAGTGAGGAGGACATCATGTTGCTGTCAAACCACTTGATGTTCCTTCTGGTGGAACGCCCGGACATGCTGCCAGGCCTTGCTCAGAGCAGATTGGACCGGCGAACCTGCGAGAATCTGGTCGACACATGGTGTGAAAAAGACGACCAACGCCCTGCTCCGAGCTGCAGCAACTTGCTCCGCTTGTATGACGACCCTGATTCCCACTCTAGTCACCGGGAGAGAGAGGAGCTTGCCGAGATGGTGGTACTGGGTCTAGACAAGAAGCCACGTGACTGTAGAAAACCTAGGCTAAAGCGTATGCTCGATGCAGGGACGCGTGCGTGTTGATATAGGGCACAAAGGCCTGCGAGATTACAAGGGTTGTTAGGCCATGGACTTGATCTCCAAGTTAACTAACTAACAGATATGGTATCAGGTCTCCTTGGCCTAACTGAATACAACACACGCACACGCTACAGATATACATCATTTAACACTCCCCTCAATCACAACTATCCAAGTTGAGATTGTGCCTAAAAGCTTGCAGCTGCCTCAAAGAAAGCGGTTTAGTAAATCCATCTGCAACTTGATCGCCAGTAGGTATAAACCTGATATTCAACAATCTGTCAGCCACCCTTTCTCGAATAAAGTGGTAGTCTATCTCTATATGCTTGGTCCTGGCATAAAAAATAGGATTAGCAGACAAGTATGTAGCACCAAGATTATCACACCAAAGTGATGCTGCCTTTGGATGTCGAACACCCAACTCTGTCAACAAGTTCTGAACCCAGATGATTTCAGTAGTAGCATTTGCTAGAGCCTTATACTCAACTTCTGTACTTGATCTAGATACAGTTGGCTGTTTACGAGCACTCCAGGAGATTAGGTTACTTCCAAGGAAAACTTCAAAACCTTCAATTGATCTCCTATCATCAGGACAACCTGCCCAATCTGCATCTGAGAAAGCACTTACAAGCATCGAATATGACTTTCCCAGTTTGAGTCCATGACTCTTTGTTCCTTGAAGATATCTAAGTATTCTCTTTACTGTTGTCCAATGCACACTAGTAGGAGCATGTAAAAACTGACATACTTTATTTACTGAGTATGAGATATCTGGTCTAGTCAATGTCAGATATTGTAATGCTCCTATAATACTTCTGTACCTGGTAGAGTCTTCTGTCCCAAGCATGTCTCCATCATAAAGGGACAATTTTTCAGAGGTGGACAAAGGTGTAGATGATGTCTTACATCCCTTCATGCCCATCCTTTGAAGTATTTCTTGCACATATTTTTCCTGTGACAGAACAATTCCATTCTTTGCATATTTTACCTCAATTCCAAGGAAGAAATGAAGACTACCAAGGTCCTTGAGTGCGAACTCCTTGGTCAAATCCATGAGAAGGGCTTCAACTGCTTTAGATGATGAGCTTGTAACAACTATATCATCAACATAAATAAGCATAAAAATAGTTATCCCATGCCGATGATAATAAAACAACGAAGTATCTCCCTTGGACGGAGCAAAACCAAGAGATTGTAACTTTGAGGACAATCGAGAGTACCAAGCTCTAGGTGCTTGTTTCAGTCCATAAATTGCTTTATCAAGTTTGCAGACATGACGTGGAAAACGTGGATGCTCATACCCAGGAGGTTGCCTCATGAACACTTCCTCTTTCAGAACACCATGCAAAAACGCGTTCTTGACATCTAGCTGTCTTATGCACCAGTTTCTAGATACTGCAACTGAAAGAATTAGTCTAATGGTGGCAGCCTTTACTACAGGACTAAATGTGTCCTCATAGTCAATCCCATACCTCTGTTTAAATGCCTTAGCAACCAGACGTGCCTTGTACCTGTCAACAGTGCCATCAGACTTTCTCTTTACCTTGTAAACCCACTTGCAGTCAATTATATTCCTGCCCTTGGCTGGTGGAACCAAACGCCATGTTTGATTCTTTATTAGGGCTACATACTCCTCATCCATGGCTTCCATCCAACGGGATTCACCTAGCGCCTCTCCAAAGCTTTGAGGTTCACCTGTTGCACAAAAAGAACCGCAACGAATACAGCCATCTTTGTAAACTGTAGGTTTAACAATACCACTTTGCGATCTGGTGTGTGAACACACGGGAGTAGGCGGAGCTGGTCGATTAATTTGTTGTTGAAGACGATTTGTAGAGGATGAAACAGCAGATCCAGAATCAGCCACAGAAGATCCACCAGAGAACTCCTGTAACGGCTCTTGTGCAAACAAAGACAGATTGGCTGGCGCGAATGAGGCTGCCTCTCCGGAACTGCCACTTGGCGCCGCCTGTATGGTGCGCAGAGGCTGGTCGGGCGGGGGCACACCTGCGCCCGAGCGTGCAACCCCACCGGTGCGTGGACTGCGCTCGTCCGCACAAGTGGGCCGACCAGATGCCTGTGCAGGGGGCCCGCCTGACCCCGCCGCTGAAGATGTCCGACCAAGGCCACGCGCTGGGGCCCTGCCTGGACCCACAGTGGGCGCGGCGCGCCTGCCCGCCGAATCAGGCGACGGCGCTGATCCCGCAGGAGATCCTGCCGCGTCTGACAGGATGGATCCCGAGGGAGTCCCACCAGGATTGGCGACCGGATCCTCTGTGGCTTCCCCTGTGGTTTCTGTGAGCATAAAATCATGCACATTTTCGCTATTTTCTGTTCCATATTCCTGTACACTTTCAGCAGAATTTTCATCAAAGGCATTATTGTGGGACATTGACATGTGGTCAGCAACATCTACTACTCCCCCTTGAAGAAAACCAGGTGATGGCAGAAGATGTGAAGGTAGAAGAATGAGTTCTTTGCGAAGTTGAGCACCGGCGTTTGGGTGGAGTTGGGCAAAAGGAAAGACATGTTCATTGAAAACCACATCACGTGAGACATAAACCTGACCAGAGGCCACATCAAGGCACTTGTAGCCTTTGTGGAGGGTACTATACCCTAAAAACACACATTGTTTTGACCGGAATTCAAGCTTGTGTTTATTGAAGGGGCGTAGATTGGACCATACGGCACACCTAAAAATGCGAAGAAAGGTGTAGTTGGGTTTTGTACCAAAGAGGTGTTCGAGAGGCGTTTGATTTTTGATGACCCTACTAGGAACACGGTTGATGAGGTAAACGGCAGTGAGAAATGCCTCATCCCAAAACTTCAAAGGCATGAAAGCATGCGCAAGAAGAGATAGACCCATTTCAACGATATGCCTATGTTTCCTTTCCGCCGACCCGTTCTGTTGGTGAGCA
>NC_057797.1:12525473-12536534 GCF_018294505.1 Triticum aestivum
ATCTTGCGATCAAAGAGGCGTTCAACATGTTGCTGAAAGATATGAAACTTCTCAGACACGTCAGACTTATTTTTTGAGCAAATAAATCCAACTAAACTTGCTAAAATCATCAATAAAGCTCACATAATATTTTTGTCTGCCTACAGAAACGGGTCCAGGACCCCACACATCTGAAAAAACAAGCTCTAAAGGAGCGTTGGACTCACTAGTGGACTTAGGATAAGGGAGTTGATGGCTCTTGGCCATCTGACAAGCATCACAAACCAAAAGATGATCTGTTTTATTGGACAAAGGAAGACTAAAATCTCGAAGAATTTTCTGAACCACCAGGAATGAAGGATGTCCTAGGCGCCTATGCCATCTTGATGTAGACGGTTTGACCACGCTAAGGACTTGTCGAGTGGGAGGATCATCTTGCCGACCGGAAACTGGGAAGAGACCATCTCTACTCTCGTTTTGAAGAATGATCCTCCGAGTGGCCCGATCCTTAACAAAAAAAGTTTCAGGGTAAACTTCAAGAAAGGCATGATTATCTTTGTTAAGTTGATAAGCGGAGAGTAAACTCTTGTCAGCTTGAGGGGAATGAAGGATATTGTTTAGACCTAATGAGCCATGGGGTGTAGATAAAACTGAATGACCAACATGAGCAATGTTCATAACTTGACCACTCGCAGTGTGAATTTGTTCCGGGCCGGTGTAGCGATAATGGACAGCAAGCTTCTCCAGTTTGCCAGTCACGTGATTCGTCGCACCAGTGTCAAGATACCAGTTGGTGTCAACCCCATAAGCATGGGCGGCATTGGCAGATCGGTTACCACCGCCACCTCCACCTCCTGCTGGATTGCGCACATTGTTGTTGTAGTTGCGGTCGTAGCGCTTCTTGCAACGCCATGCTCCATGCCCTTCAAGCTTGCAGATTTGCACTTCTCGCGGTCACGGTCACCACGATCACCGCGGTCACCACCCGGGCGGGGCGGACCACCAGAGCCGCCGCCACCAGAGTTGTCGGGGAAGCGGGCGCCCGTGTTGTTGTTGTAGCCACGGGAGCCACCGCCACCGTTCCAGCCGCCACTACCATTCCCAGAACGGTTGGAGTTGCCGCGACCGCCGCCCTTTGCAGCAAGGTTGGCGGAGTAGACAGAGATCTGGGCGGCGGTGATGCGGGACTCGGCAGCGAGCAACAACGAGAACAGCTCGCCGAGGCCAATGGGCTGGTCAGTGATGGTGTGTGTGTGGAGACGGCGGAGACGAAGCCGCTGTACTCCGATTCATGCAGAATACCTTGAATGATGGGAGAGACCACATCATCTTCATCCAAGGGCCTCCCAGCAGCAGCAAGTTCATCAGCAAGCCCCTTCATCTTGGTGAAGTAGGCAGCCGCCGAGAGGTCACCCTTCCTGGTGTGATCGATCTGGTCCCTGAGCTGGATGATCCGAGCTCGGGATTGCGAGGAAAAACTCTGAAGGAGAGCGTTCCAGGTTGCGGTAGCGGTTGTGCAGTTACTGACCTGCAAAAGAACATCGCGGGAGAGAAATGCGATCAGGAAACTAAGCACCTACTGGTCCTGAGTGACCCAAACGGCGTGCGCTGGGTTGGCGGTGACGGTGATCTCCTTCTTGCCGGAGACGTCTCTCTCCGTTCGAAACTCAGCGGGGGGGCTCCTGGGTGGAGCCATCGAGGAAGCCCATCATGCCCACTGCCCTGATGTGCGGCAGCACTTGAGCACTCCAGACGAGGAAGTTGTCCCAATTCAGTTTTTCTGTGATGGTGTGGCCGAGAGAGGCAAGGGAGGGCGCAACCATGGCGAAGGTGGAAGAAGACATGACCTAGATGCGATGGAAAAGATAGACTCTGTATACCATGTAGAAAACCTAGGCTAAAGCATATGCTCGATGCAGGGACGCGTGCGTGTTGATATAGGGCACAAAGGCCTCCGAGATTACAAGGGTTGTTAGGCCATGAACTTGATCTCCAAGTTAACTAATTAACAGATATGGGATCAGGTCTCCTTGGCCTAACTGAATACAACACACGCACACGCTACAGATATACATCGTTTAGCAGTGACTACACTAAAGTTCCTCGTATCTCTTATGCAATCCGTGTTGCAGAAGCCTTGGCTGCTAATGATGAGAATGCGGAGAGCAAGTGCTGCTCGATGCGAGTTCTCTCCTTGGTGTGGATGGATTTTATGGTGTATGCTGCTAACAGGTGGAGCAGGGAGTCCCATGCCAAGAAGCTTAGCAGTGGAGGTGAGCTCATAACCATCCTCTGGCTTCTCACTGAGCACCTCCACCGCCTGGTCAAGCCTGACCCGTAACCACCGGCCACCGCAGAAGCATCAACAGGAGGTACTCAGCTGGCATGAATATTATGGCGCCCTTCCAATTAGGATTCTATATTGTCATTAATCTTTGCCAAGATGGCTCTCCCCTTCGGATCACCAACGTGTATGCCCCCTGCGTCCACGGTGCCAAAGAAACCTTTCTTGCCGAGCTGGCCGGCCACGCCCCCCCTTCCCCCGTCCCTTGGGCTATCTTAGGAGACTTTAATCTCATTAGGTCGCCTGATGACCGTAGCAACGATAACTTCTCCCGCTCTGAGGCCAAATGGTTCAATGACTTCATTAACGATCTCGCGCTCATCGACCTTCCTCTCCGGGACCGTCGGTTCACGTGGTCTAGCCGTCAAACCTCCCCGACTCTTGCTCGCCTCGACCGGGTTCTCATTAACACTACCTGGGATAGTGTTTTCCCCACCTCCATGCTTTCCTCGTTTACTCGCTCCACCTCTGACCATGTCCCCCTGCTTGCATCCATCTCCTCGGCGGCCCCCAAGACGCGCATTTTTCGGTTCGAGAAATCTTGGGCGCTTCATCCGTCCTTTCGTCACTCCATCCGCTCTGCTTGGCTATCCGCGTTTCGGGTTGATGCAGGCGCTCGCCTTGTGGCTAGGCTTCGTCAGTGCCGCCTCAGCTGTAAACGCTGGGCTAGGAGAGTTGCACCAGCTGCTCAGCGCGAGAGCGACTGTCGCGTGCTTATTGACATCCTCGATCGTATTGAGGAGAGCCGCCATCTCTCTTCCCTAGAGGCCCTTCTTCGTACCCTCACCGTCGAAGCTCTGCATGTCTCTGTTAAGGAGCGTGTCACCTATTGGAAACTCAGGGCAAAATTCCGCTATGCCATTGACGGTGATGAAAATACGGGATTTTTTCATGCATCTGCTTCCGCTCGCTTTCGTAGGAACTACATCCCTGTCCTCTCCCTCGAGGGGCGCGAAGTCTCTTCCCATGAGGACAAGGCGCTCGCCCTCCGGGATTACTATAAATCCCTTCTCGGCACCACGACTCCCTGTGCCTGGACTTTCTCTGTTTCCGGCTTGTACCCCGACGCAACCCCTCTCCCAGCCTCCCTCTCGGTCCCCTTCACCGCGGACGAGATTCAAAATGCCTTTTTTGACATGAACCGCCTGTCAAGCCCTGGCCCTGACGGGTTTGGCCCGTCTTTCTACGTCTCCTTTTGGGATATCCTTTCTGCCGATGTGCAGGCAGTTTTCCATGACTTCTTTGCCGGCACTATCGACCTCACTAGGATCAACCGTGCCTTCCTGGTTCTCCTTCCTAAAACGGAAGCGGCTCGCTCCCCCTCGGATTTCCGGCCCATCTCGCTGCAAAACTGCATCATGAAATCCATCACGAGAGCCCTCTGCACTCGCCTTCAGCGGCACATCCACTCCTTGGTGGACCCCGACCAGACGGGGTTCCTTCCCGGAAGGCGCATCTCGGAGAACATCGTGTACGCTGCGGACCTCCTCCGTGCCTGCCATGTGCGTAAGGTCCCCACTGTAGTGTTTAAAATCGATTTCCGCAAAGCCTTTGACTCTGTCAACTGGTCAAGCCTTCTCACGATCTTGTCTGTGCGCGGGTTTGACGAACGTTGGTGCGGATGGATCCATGCCATCCTCTCAACCGGGCACACGTCGGTTCTCCTTAATAATGTTCCCGGGGACTGGATCCTTTGCCGCAACGGCCTCCGCCAAGGCGACGCCCTATCCCCTTATCTCTTTATCATTGTGGCCGATGTCCTTCAGCGCCTGATCAGGATGGCCAGCGCTACCGGGCAGCTGGCGCACCCAATGGACGCCTCCCTCCCTTGCCCTGTCCTGCAATATGCAGATGATACCCTTATCCTTTGTCGCGCCGACATTCCCTCCGTCACCCTTCTCAAAACAACTCTCGATGCCTTTGCCCTCGCGACCGGGCTTGCTATTAATTTCCATAAGTCTGGGTTCATTCCCATGCATTGCGCCCCCGAGCTGTCAACAGAAATGGCTTCGATCCTCGGATGCCCTATCTCCACCTTTCCCCAACCCTACCTCGGTCTCCCTCTCTCCCCTCTCAAACTCCCCATCTCTGCTTACGACCCCCTCATAAGGTCTTTTGACCGCTATTTGTCCGGGTGGCGCGCTCTTCTCCTTTCCTCAGGTGGTAGGCTTGTCCTCTGCAACGCGGTCCTTAATAACCTTGCCACTTACTTTATGTGCTCCTATATGCTGCCCCCTGGAGTGATTGAGCAAATTGATCGTCGGCGTCGTGCTTTCTTTTGGACCGGCAAAGATACTTGCTCCGGTGCTCGCTGTTTAATTGCTTGGGATAAGGTGTGTGTTGATGTGCAGGAAGGTGGGCTCGGCATGCGCGACCTCCGGCGGCAAAATATGTGCCTTCTTCTCCACTTTGTGGATGCTCTTCATCGGCCCGGCTCCCCGCCCTGGAAGCTCTGGTTCCTACGTCAGCTCAGGGGCGACGTTGGGGATCCCTGCTCGGCGCCTTCGTTCCTCCAGACGATCATCCAGGCGGCACTCCCGACCTACAGATCCATCACCCGGGTGCGCCTTGGTGATGGGCGCACTACCTCTTTCTGGCAGGATCGGTGGCTCCCAGGCGGTGCTCTCTGCTTCACCTACGAGGCGCTTTTCTCCCACTCGACGCGGCCCAATGCTTCTGTCGCTGCGGTCATGGAGGACGGCCTCGCGCTTCGACCGAGGCTTTCCGCGGTGGCGGGCGCTCAGCTTGCCGACGTGCACGCTCTCTTGCGGGGTGTTCGCCTACTGGGAGTGCACGACCGTCGCCTCATGGCGTGGGGCGACGACGTTGCTTTCAGCTCGCGGGCTGCTTTCCGCGTCCTGTCGCCTCACGGCGTTCTCGACCAGGTCTCCATCGACATTTGGGGCTCCCGGCTCCCTAGCAAAATCAAAATTTTTGCTCGGCTCCTGGTTGGCGATCGGCTTAGCACCCGGGCTAACCTGTACGCCAAAAACTGCGCTCCTTCATCTTCGTGTGCATCCTGCCAGGCGGAGGAGACGACGGACCATCTCTTCACGGCCTGTCCTCGTGTGGCGCCGGTCTGGGCCGGTCTCGGCCTGGGCCCCTTTCTCTCCGTTGGGGAGATTCTCTCCACAACGCCCGCAGCACAGGTCGACAGTGCTGCCTGGCCGGATGGCCTCTTCATCCTGCTCTGGAATGTGTGGAAAGCCAGGAACAATGTGGTCTTCAACTCCATCAGCTGCGGGGTTGGCGACGTGCTCCGGCGCGCGGCCGATGATACGCTCCTGTGGTCCAACCGTTTTGAGACTGGACCGAGGGAACAGCTCCTCCTGTTCCGCTCCTTCCTTCTCTCGGGCGCTTAGATTTCCTCTCTCTCTTTTTTTTTTGTTTTTTGCCTCTTTATCTTGTTGTTTTTTATCTCCTCGATGGAAAACACTGTATGACACCTCGTCGTTTCGAGTAATATAACAACCGGTGGAGCTCCCGCTCCCCCGTCATTCTCGAAAAAAAATATTGTCATTAATCTTGTCTATGGATCAACTTTCCCTTTTATCTCGAAGAAGAAAATGGCGTTGCTATTCTTTCATGGATATGCCTGTGAAATTGTATAAGCTAATTATCGGGGAAGGGATCCATGCATAGAGAAGAAGAACGTAACACTTACTTCATCGCATGCTTACCCATATTAATTATGCCAAGGAAAATGTGATCGTGGGATGGAGATCTGGACCACGATGGGACTTAATTGACATGGAATCGGCAAGTACATAAGCACATGTTTGAGACTGTATTTTATGTACCTAATCCCCATGATTCCTTCCAAATTTAGGCCCTGTTTGTAGGGGTGGAAATTGGTAGCGGATAATCCGAAATATCCAATATTCGTATTCAAAAAAATACCTATTCGTATCCGAAACATCCGCATCCGAACCAAAATGGAAATAGAAATTATCCGTATCCAAATTTATTAAACAAATAAAAAATAAAATATGGTAGGAGATTTTGAGACAAATATGGATATGGAAGTGGATATATCCGTATCTGAATAAGATTATGGGAGGTAATTTTCAAATTTCTAGACTCAATATTCCAATTATCCAACATAAAAGCCAAATAAGTGGTCAAATTTTACTCTTTATATTATTAAACTTATAAATTATTATGCATTACAATAGTATTTATTCATAAACCTATTTATCATTGACTTATTGTATGTCACAAGTTGATTATTTCAGGTCACATAGCTATCGACTGATTTACTTAAGCAATATGTTGATATTATTCGTATCCGTTCCGAATCAAGAAAATATCCGATACGTATCCGTATTCGAATAATATCCGAGCCGCATCCGTATCCGATAACATCCGTATTCGGATTCGTATTCGTTTTGAAAATATGAAAACGGAAGTGGCAAGAGCATTATCCGATCCGCATCCGATCCGTTTCCACCCCTACCTGTTTGGATCCTAGAGTTAGAGTTAGTTTGGGTTAGTTTGAACTCAACTAACTCAAAAACATCCAAACAAGAGGGTTAGTTTGGGTTCCACCCAAAAACACTAACCTATTCAAGACGAGCTTATTTGGGTTAGTTCTTCTAGGGATCACTAAAAGAATATTTTTTTCTCCCGCTCTTTCCGCAGTAGATCCCTCCCCACTTTCTCGAAGCTTCTCGTCCTCTCCCTCCCTCCCTCTCGCACTGCCCGTGAAGACGCCTCGCCGTATCCGCACTCCCGTCCGCCGTCGGTAAGCAGTCCCGCCCTATGCTCCCGTTCCAACCCCCTCGTCTCCCCGCGGCCCGTCCGACGGCCGCTAAGCAGTCGCGGCTCCTTGCGCGGCCCGTCCCCGTCGGCCTCGGCCAATGCGGCTCCTTGCGTCGGGACGGCGGATTCGGCCGGCAGGCTGCGCGATAAGCCAGCGCGGCTCCTTGCCGGGCGCGTCCCCGTCTGCCGCCAGCACAGCTCTCAGTCAGGGCTCGCCTAAAGTAGTCAAATGATTGAGAAAGAGCATTTATTGTCAATCTAACCCTTTCATTCAAATATCTCTTTGGTTAGAGTTACTTCAGAGTTAGAATATAACTCCAACCTCTAACTGAGTTAGAATATCCAAATACGGCCTTAGTATTGGGAAAGTATCCAAATGATGAGTTGGTCCACATGATGCTATTGACGCCGTGTCAGTGCAATGAATAGCAGGCAATCTCTCACCTCCCGCCAGCGTCACATGAGAGCATTGAGTGCTTTCTTTTTTCTTTCTGATTTGGCACAAAGCGTAGATTGAATCATGGAACCATAAACATTGCACACTATAGTATTGTTGGTTCATCTCAATGACTCAATCTCAACAATAACAAATGTTAATGAAAACTAGGTAATTGCCCGTGCGTTGCAACAGGGGTATGAATGTTTTAGTAGTTCAATAATAATTTTGCCAATCTTACACCTTTAGGACTCACTCAGATTAAGCATCATCGTCACCCTTTTTTTTACCTCTTAATCACTATTCTTATTCTTCATCTCCTTCCACCATGGCGACCATCCGCGTCATCACTGTCTCAGTATTAGAGATCCTTGCCGCCATGGCTTCTTTGGCTAGGAAAATCGATTGACACCTCAGCCAATTTCAAGTAAGCTAGTTTCTAGGTTTACCTGTTGTAGGGAATCTACAGTTCTTTTCTCTGATGGGAGTTTTGAAGTCGACCGAACAAAAAGTAAACAGGTAACAAAGCTTGGCCGAAACTGCCGTGGTTCTATGTAGTTTCATCGTTGACGTCTACCTCGAGGTCGCACTGCAGCTAGCCCACCCAACCCCAACTCTAGCAATAATTAAAATTCAGAAGTTCCGATCTGAACTATGGGAGGAGCCACGACCTCGACCATAAGGAGAACACGCTGGTGACGAGGCAACCAATGGAGGTAAGGAGAGCATGTGGAAAGAAGGGATTCTCACACCTAGAAACGAAGGCATCGCTCCGGTCCGACGTCACCTAGGCCCTCACTGTCGATATTACCCTGGCCGCCGCCTGATCTACCATGCCGCCACAAGAGAAGGAACGAGATGGGGAAGGATAGGGTCTGGTCTGTCCACTCTTGGTGCCGCGAGTGAGATGGGAGAGAGGTCGAGGGAAGGATCGTAGGAGGTAAGGAAACAAAATCAAATTTGGTAGGAGGCAGCGGGGATTGCCTGTTGCGCCCCTGTTTTTTCGGAGGAGAATTTTTTGGTCGAGGCGGGGAGAGGCAGACGAAAACTTTTGACGTAAGAGGGGAGACGGGTCCTTGCGTGCTTTTTAGGTAGTAGAGATTATTAGGTGATGATTGCTCGCCTCTTTCTTTGCAGTTTCACGTTTCAGTAGTTAGCCACCTTGTTGGGAAGTCTGCTACTAGTAGGGCGTACTGAGTGTCCTTTGCATGTCCTGTTTCCCTGCTGACCGCCGGACACCTAGCCTGCATCCTTTTTTTAAGAAAAGGAGGAGGGACGCGGAGTTTCTGCATCCGAGCTCAAATGAGCTTGGATGAACAGTAAAATCAAAACTAAATTAAAAAAAAATAAAAAAATCTAAATTTTTTTGGGAGAAACATTGACAAAAGTTCTAAGTGCTTGCAAAAATTCGTCATGAAATCACATTTCTAGAAGGCGTGGCAAAAAAAAATAAAATCAGTACTCTGAAAAAGCTACTTTCAAAAGCATTTTGGAGCACTGAATTTGTTTTTTTTTGTCACGCTTTACAGGAATGTGATTTCGTGATGAATTTTTACAAGCACTTAGAACTTTTGTCAATGTTTCTCCCCAAAAAAATTAGAATTTTTTGATTTTTTTCGATTTGACTGTTCACCGAGCTCAAATGAGCTCGGGAGCAGAAAGGCAATTTCGGATGATACCTGCCTCTGCATATGGGAGATACATGCGGCCACTTTATTCGTTATTCTTGAGGACTTTACAAAGTATTACAACAATATGCTTAAATCCACCATCTTGACAACATCCGCCGCTACTCCTATCCAAATGATAAATGGGTGCAAACTGGGCCAAATACCCAGACCTCTCACCTCCTATCATCAAAATCCGAAAGCCCCAGCCGAGCCACATACCGGGTCTGGGGACAAACCGGTCTGACGCACTTACATGTGTCGTCGCCGCCATCTTCCACATGTCTGTCTTCTGAGCAAATATTGACGCTTCTACCTTGTCCGGCCTCTCTGCCGTCGACGCCACCATGACGCCAGACAGCTACCTTCTCCTGCGTGAGTCCATCTCCGCGCATCGGGCACCGAGTCTCCGCTGCGCCACGCCGCAGAGATCCGCCATCATCAATGGGCAAGATGAAGCACCGCTCCTCCTCTTGTCCCCTCCAGTCAGCACTTGTTCCAAAACGATGCCCCCAGGAAGGAGCATGACAGCGAACGTCGTCATCGTCCGATCCGGTAGACCCAGATCTAAGGTTTCCCCCGGAACCTCCTGATCAGGTTGATGTGACCTGCAACGACGATGCCTCGAGAAGGGAACGACGTCCGAGACGCCACCATCGTCCGCCATGACCACATTCAAGCGCGATTTTCACCGGAAGCCACGTCGTCCCGTTCTCGTGGCTGGCTGGAACCGAGCGGAACCTCGCCACGAAGACGTACGCCGCCGTCGGTCTTCCGGGGGAGATTCGTCATCTCCTCACCAGTCCATCCACGCGCCGCCGGTCGGCGAAAGGCCACCCAGCGGCGGATCCGATCGGGGCGTTGGATCCGCAGCCACCGCCGTCACCATCTCCGCACAGATCAGCCAACCCCGCCAGATGGGGCGCTGCCACCGCCGCCGTCCATCTCAGGGCCGCCGCTTCGCCGGCTATGGTGCTTCGGCCACCGCCGCATGGCATGGGGTCGCCGCCCTAGTCGCCGCCTTCGGACTCCCATGAGAGGTGCCGCCCCTGCCGCCTAGATGGGATCCCGTAGCATCCACCCGCCCAGGTGCCTTCGGCACCGGGCCCGCCGCCACTGCGGCCCACGCCGGCGGCAGCGGCGGCAGAAGGAGGCGTAAGAGGCAGCCTGCGGTGCTAGGGTTCAGGGGCCCCTGGAGTCGCCCAGGGGAAGGCGACGCGAGGGGGAGGGTAGTTGGATCCATGTGTTGAACCTGCGCTGCTAAGCTGCATTTTTTCTGTTATCGGGTATGTATACATCAGTGCTTGTGAATTTTGTATCAAGTCAGTTTGGCCGCCTTACTTTTGTACTTTACTTGTTACTAAGTTTTGCTTCAAATTTGGTCAAATTTTGAATGGTTTGACTAGAGACACTATTTATAGGCTTTCTTTTAAACGAGGGAGTGAGTACTAGAAAGGCGCATGCTAAAGAAAGTGTAGCCATAGTACAAAAGATGTGCAATTGCATTGCGTTGACTAAGTTCCATGGCAGCCAACCAACACTCGAGCCGCAAGCTCCACCCACTATCACTGCGATTGCTCCCACACCAAAGCCGTCGCCCTGCCATCCAAGACCGGACACCGCCACAGCCGAGACACGCCTCCTTCACTCTCTGAGGTCCTTGATCTCCATGGTAGTCGGCTCCTCCTGCAAGGAGGAGATCATCACCCCCTCCACCGACGAGGAGGACCAGGCGCCGCCACATTAGCAACCACTTCTCGTCATGGAGGCCGCTCGGACGGACGAGGAATTCATCTGTAAGATGGAGTTGATGACGGAGCAATCACTCCGGGAGCGTGGCCCAGTGCCGCTCTCGCCACCGCGTCCCATGAAGG
>NC_057797.1:12536786-12586359 GCF_018294505.1 Triticum aestivum
GCAACCATGGCGGTGTCCAGATCAAACACCGTGTGAGGGAGGATCCGGCATCGCCAGCATGCAACCACAACGTTTAAATTGGGCGCCACATGAGCAAGGAGTCGGCGGTGCCGCGCTGCACAACCGATATCGACACACCGTCCTTGGCCAGTTTGTGAAGGATGAACTGCCTCCCATGACTGCCAATGCACGCGGTTACATCCTTCACTACCTCGGTGGCGGAGGTGCCTCAGGATTGTGGGCCATCATGTCCGTCGTGTAAAGGGAAGCAAGCTAGGCGATACGGTATGAGCGGCGACACGCTGCCCGCTGGTCCGCTTCACCAAGTTGGACACGGCACCGTGTTGGCTCCTCAACAAAACCCGACCTCGCCGCCGCCTGGGCCCTCGACCGCTCCGTCACCACTACAGAGATGCCTGCGAGGCGCCACCATCGCCTTGTCCCCGAGCCCGCCAAGATAGGCCAGGAGTAGTCACTTAGCTACTCCTATGCCAATGCTGGCAGGGGCAAGGCCACCACTGCAGAGATGCCTGCGAGGCACCGCCATCGCCTTGTCCCCGAGCCCGCCAAGATAGGCCAGGAGTAGTCACTTAGCTACTCCTATGCCAATGCTGGCAGGGGCAAGGCCACCACCATGGCTTCACGGGCGGCATCTGCATTGGCCGCGGCGGCCCTCCGCACCGCGCTAGAGGAAGCGGAGTGGCTCCTTAGCAATCGCTGTGCAATAGCCAGACAAGGTTGTTGCGTGCAACAGACACGCGCCATTCTACTGCTGGAGGGGGGACGGCGACGGTGGGGCTAGGCAGTGTGGCCACGCATACGAGGTCGTCGTCTGCTACAAGCTTTAGTTTTTTTCTAGTTTTAAGTTAAATGACCGGAATATTGGCAGTTCTATGTAAATTATGACCAAACTTGTATGAAATCAGTGTTTGCTGAAATTTTGTATCATTTGTTAAAAATTGGTTTAAAATGTATGCAACTACGGTTGGGTGGCCGGCTCCTGTATCAGTGTTCGTGGATTGGTCCTCCGGTCCACGAACGGATGTGGTGTCTAGTTTGAGGGTCAATGTTAAAGATGCCCTTATGAGGTCGAATAGGTCGATCTATGTTCGGTTCAACCCAGTCTCCCGTCAAGGGCAACCCTTAGAAGGAGGATCCTGGGAAGGAAGCCCACGTCAAGCCCCATGCACGCCAAACGTGGGGTGGTCCCCGGTTGGGCTCCATATGTTTGAGCTGGTGGGCCCCATGTGTTGACTACACATGGGGCAACCCATACCACTCGCATGTAGAGAATAGTGTTTCAACCACTCCCATGGTGATATCATGGAGTTGTATTGTCGTAGTATATAGATAGTTTTCCATTGCTGAATTGCGAAAGGGAACAAGTCCCAGAAAATATCTCACACGCTCCTCCTCCATTCTTACTTGGTCCTTCCGTGAGCTCACTCCGACGGTTGGCATTATGATTGGGTTGGGCAAACAATCTCCTATCATGACCTCCGACCCTGTGTCCTACAATGGCCGGTAGAGTCTTGGCCATTTCCGAGCTGGATCCAAAGAATGGTTAAATCTACAAAGTCAGGCACTCTGCCAGGAATGTCTCCTAAGTAAGTACGGATGCCGAATTCACTTATGTAAATTTCTTTACCGTATACGAGCCCTAGTTAGATAGAGTACGCGTTTTCTAGAAGATCCCTTGGACTTCCTATATGAATACATCACCATGCAAGTATTATTACAATACTTATTCATAGTTTATTATACTCACCATGATGAAGCTACATTAATAACAAATGTAGTTGCTGGGAAGATGATGTTTGTCCTTTGCAGCTAAGGTGGATAACTTAGAAATATTTCTGCAGAAGGTCTAATCTTTGTGCTCCGGTGATCACCGCCTTGTCAATTGTTCTATGGCATGAACATGGGAGCTTTCCTGACCTTGGTGTTTTGCTCGAACGCGTATGCCATCTCAATCAACCTCGGGTCGTACCCCCTCAACCCACCAAAGCAGAGACCAAATGGCACCCCCATCTTGCCGTACCCGGCCGGCACGGATATGCCCGGCATGCCACCAATGGCGAGCGCCGAGGATGCATCAGCGTTGGGCATCACGATGGCATCTAGCTTGTGCTCCTTCATCAACTTCTCCAGCCCATTGGCGGACAGCTTCTTAAGCTGACGGATCGCTGCTCTCTCTGGAGCACCGATGCCAGTCGTGTTCTCGGCCGCCAGGAAGATGATCTGCCCGATTTCTTTCAGCCTCTCCTACCATACATTAATGTTAGAGAATTAAATTTCACAATATTTATTTGTTCAACTCTTAAGATATAAAAAGGTGAATGCATGAGAATAAAACTAAACAAAAGATAACATCGATCATGGCGAGAGGAAATGCATACATGTACAATGAACAGGAAACTATAATTTAGAGCTGACCTCGATGGGATGTGCATTGTTGAAAGCAATGATCTCTGCAAGTGATCGAACTGGGGAGTAGGATAAGTCTAATAGGTAAGAGTTGAGGCTTAACTTGAACTCTGCTGGTAATGCAATCTGTTGCCCATTGTTAAGGTTATCCATTATGATATCTAAATTTTCTATGTCCAGGTTCTCAATAAGAATAGCTCCTTGTTTCCTTCAAGAACATGTGAAGTGAACTATTAGAAAAAACATGCTATAAAACAGAAATGTGGATTAATTTCACCAATATATACCTCATTGTGTTGAGATGTTGCCCGTAAACCGTCTGCTGCACAGTTCCATCCGGGAAGTTGAAGAAGCCGTTGGGGACACCGATTCTCTTCCCCTTTAATCCATCCATGTTTAAGAACTGCATATACCCACCACGGGGAATGTATTTGGAAGTTCTCCTCGTGGCTGCTGCATCCCGGGCATCGTAGCCAACAATGGCGTCCAACACATGGACTGCATCTGCTACCGTGCGGCAAATAGGTCTGCAGTTACATAAATCTCAAGGTTTTTTAAAACTTGTTCATATATGCATTTCCTTAGGTTCTAAAATAAAACCCGGTGGCTTTGAACATGTCTGGAAATATGCATGTGCAGAAATTTCATATGCATAGGTATGACCACACGTGACTGTACAAAATTAACGAAAATAGACATATATGGCAACCACTTATTGAGATATATAGGATGCTTAGCAGTATTTGCAAAAAATAACAGAGTGAGTCTTGCTCATTTGGTTGTGGAGGAGGATGTACAACTCCACATTAACATCAAGGGTATTCCTGACTGCATTTTCAACAAATATTGGTTTCTTAATACCATCTACACAAAGTGAAATGTTATTTAGAGTTGGGTTCTCTCTAGTCTGGACCACTAGGAATATTTATATGCTTAGCAAGGAGTAGCAACTAGCCAATTGGGGAGTTGAACAATATATTTTTGGCGTGCAAATACGTTTTTCTGAAAGATACCACTGAGCATCCGATATTGCACCCCATAAATATATCCTGAAGTCAAACGGTATCCCATAGGGCATATTCTATATTTGAATTATGGCATGGCAAGTGGCAAAGTTTAGTCTCAATCGTCTCTTACTACCCCATGTTAGAAAAATGATGTTCCACATCACGTATCTCGCTTGATGCATTTCGACTTACTCTGTCTACAAGAATATCAAAACAACTATATTTCTCTAAGAGATACTCCCTCCGTTCCGAATTACTTGTCGCGGGTATGAATGTATCTAGATGTATTTTAGTTCTAGATACATCCATTTCTACGACGAGTAATTTGAAACGGAGGGAGTATATGCCACTATGCATCCCATATATTATTAAGAAACAGTAAAACTGAGGTAGCTACGCCAAACCATAGCACTCTTCCACTGGATCCCGCCACTGAACGCTCCAGATCTCTTTCGATCGTTTACCACTCGCGCCTCAGCCTTTTTCCCCGCGCAACCCATGCGGCGCACTGTAACCGGGCCGCTTATCCATAGGCTGACTTGGGCATTCTCCGGTGAATCGGTCCGCCAACTTTGAAAAACATACATAGCCCAGGCCTAGAAATCGGGTAAACCATTTCGTCTCTCAGTCGACGGCCCATGCCGCGTGAGTTCACCCGATTTCGTCATTGGTATACCAACGTAATTATTAGCTTCAATTTAAGGCACCGTCATATTAGCTTCAGTTCAAGGTGACGGATTTTATTTTTCTGCCAAAAGGAATTTGAAGTTAGCTATTGTAGTGTGTTACACCATACCTACGATTGAGAAAACGCATATTTACATATGCATTTTTTCTTGTCGTATTTAAATGTTGCTCTCAGTATCGTGTAGTGTAACATCGTTCGAGCATCCAAATGACAACATTGTTTTTTGCTAGCTGAAACCGGATGATTCAGAGTGCCCAATGTCCTATTTTTATGTATGCTCCATGGACAATATTAACTCTACATAAGGCTTCTATCCCAGATCCTCCCGTGGGTCTTTGGTAAAGCTTGTGTTGTGCGGTGTCAATCTTGAGTTTGAATTTTCAATTATCTCTTCTATTTATTCTGAACAAATCTGTGCTAACATATGCAATCAAATAATGTCAAATCTTATATAGCCAAGAGCCCAAGACTTTGAACGTACTATAAGTCAAATCTCACATACATGTACTCTATACTTCCTTTTCTCAAATATTTCTACCATAATGCCGTCAAGATGGTCGGGCGCGGCAACACGGGCCTTCATTATGTATATCCGATATGCTGAAGTCAAATGGTATCTATCCGGGCATATGCTATTTTTGAAGGTTGAAATGGCAACGTCTAAATCGTCCGTTCCCCCATATATATTAGAAAAAAGAATGTTACACCACCCCGTCTCTCGATTGATGCATTTCGACATAGTACTATATGGACAAGAATATAAGAAACAAATACCACTATGCATTTGTTCTAGTGCATCATAATCGGGCATATTATAAGGTGTGTATCAGATCTGCTAAAGTCAAACGGTGTCTAATAGGGCATATTTTAGTACGTATGAGTCATCTCTTACCCGATGGTGTCTTGCCGTGGTGTGGTGGGGATGACTCCGGCCCGGCTGGTCAACCCCACCGTGGGTTTGATCCCGACCACCGAGTTCAGCGACGCCGGGCAGAGTATGGAGCCGTCCCTCTCCGTTCCCAGCGTCACCGCGACCATGTTTGCCGCCGTGGCGATAGCCGAACCCCCGCTCGACCCGCACGGATCAGCCGAGAGCACGTACGGATTCTATACTAGCAGCAGAACAAACGAGCAAAATTACTGGTTAAATTCATGGTTAATTCTAAGACTTAAGAGGAAAACTACAAGATGGTCGACCGAGTAAAATGAGAAAAACAAATCATGTTTTGTGCTGTAATTAATTAGTTACCCGAGCCTGTCCGCCGCGCGCACTCCAGCCGTCTGAGCCATGCAGGCTGCGGAAGTTGGCCCACTCGTCGAGGTTGGCCTTGCCGAGCACCACCGCGCCGGCCAGGCGGAGGCGGCGCACCACGCCGGCGTCCCGCCTCGTCAAGGACCCCAGCAGCGCCAAGGAGCCGGCTGTGGTGTTGAGCGCGTCGTGCGTGGCGATGTTGTCCTTGAGGAGGATGGGGACGCCGTGCAGGAGCCCGCCGCCGGCGAGGTATTTGACAGGGGAGGCCGAGCGGCGCTCCGCGTCGGCACGAGCGGCATGGCGGAGCGCGTCCGGGTTGACCTCGATGACAGCGCGGAGGAGCGGGTTGAGGCGGCGGATGCGGTCCAGGTAGAGCCGGACGAGCTCCACGGAGGTGAGGCTGCCGTTCTTGAAGCCGAGCTGGATGCTGGCCAGAGTCGCCTCCTCGATTTCGAACGCTCCGACGGCGAGCACGAGCGTGGCCACGGCGGCCGCCAGGAGCAGCCGAGACATCGTGCAGCGTGAGAACTTACGTGGAAGAGGAAATGCCGCCTCTCTCGACTTGAAATGAACCTCTCTCTTCCTTCGCCGGTCACAACATACTCGTGGCCTACACGCCTACATATTAAGAGTAATGCTAGATTTGGTTGAAACCTCGTGTTTTAGATGTGTAGGTTTGGCTGCGATGTCTGTTTAGTATTAGGCTCAGACTATCTGCGCCTCTTCATCAATTGGATAGGTGTAACGACAGTTGTTGCTTAGACGGTGACTTTAGTCTTGCTGTTGTATAGCTTTGTAAAGTTTTGTGAGAATAATTAATAAAGTAGCCGTATGCATCGCTCAGATGCAGAGGCCGGGGGTCATTCTCATTTTCTTAAAAAAAAGAGTTACTAGGATTTACATGCTACTTCCTTCTTTCCGGTTCATAGGGCTCATCTCAAAATTTTAATTTTTTCCACTTTATAAGGCTTAATTTGGTTGTTCTTCATCACAAGTTCAGATTTCAAGGTGCATTAAATCATTGTATTTAAGTATTAAGCACTGTTTTAAATAGCCCGCTATAGCTCCGCTATAGCACGCTATAGCGTTTACAAAAGATCTTGCGCTAAGAGACTTTGGTCCAAACAAATGAACAAACATTTTAAATAGCGCGCTATAGTTCCGCTATAGCACGCTATAGCATTTGAAAGAGGTCCGCCGCTAAGATGCTTAGCGCGCTATTTAAAACTATGGTATTAAGAGAAAATTGACCAATACATGTACTTTTATGTATGCTACATTGCAATTAATGCATTGGTAAACATAATTTTTTGAGAAAAATAAGAGCATTTATTGAGTGTTTTTGTAAACTACAAAAAATAATGAGGGTGCGGCTAGATCTCAATCAATGTGTTCAAAAGAAATAGGTCCCAAGTGTCAGTCAAGTAGGGAATCAATCTGTGGTTGGAGGTTAGAGGGACTGTGGTATCCCTAGCCCACCAGGTGTCCGCATTTATTTTTGGATTTATTTCAGGATTTTCGGCGACGCGCATTCAGTGGCAGGAGACGCTCCGGTTGACAACGAGGGGTCTACAGTGATTTTGTAGATTTCAAGATGATATGCCGGCTCAGTCTTTCGGATGTGCTCATAAGGGTAGAGTGTGCGTATGTGCGTTCATAGGGATGAGTGTATGCGCGTGTATATAAACGCTTGCGTTTGTACTGTGTTAAAAAAAGTCTCAATCAAGTAATATAGTATATAACAAGAAAAAAGAAAAACTAAAAAAAATATGTATGAATCGTCATGCAAGATCGAAAGAATATATGATCGACTAAGACATAAAAAAGTCTAGACTGTGTAAAAAAAAGTCTTAATCAAGTAATATAGTATATAAAAAGAAAAAAGAAAAACTAAAAAAAATCTATACGAAACTTCATGCAAGATCAAAGGAATACATCATCGCCTATGACATAACAAAGTCTAGACTTAGGAAAACTGTATTAATAAAGAGGGCTATTGCTTCTCACGGTACGTCACCGAAATTGCCCTCAAAGTTGTAAAATATTATCCACCGATGCCATCTATAAATGATAAAAAAAATTCACATAGGGGAATACCTGCCTGGGCCAGGCCATCCAGTAGGAACCTTCTATATTGCGCTCTGTATGCTGTGAGAAGACACAACGGGCCTGTTCGGCTCGGCCTATGTCCGGACGATCTGTTTTTAAATTTTCATTTTCCTTTTTTGTCTTTTTTACTATTTTTATTTTTTTAGGATTTCATAAAGTACCGATTTTTTTACAAAAATGATGGTTTTTGAATAAAATGTTTAATAATTCATAAATGTTTGTGGGTTTAGAAAATGTTCATGATTTTTCAAATATGTTTGCATATCGAAAAAAGATTCCGAATTTGGAAAACAACTGTTCTGGAAATAAAAAAAGTTCATGAATTAAAAAGTAGTGATGAAGTTGAACAAAATTTCGCCTATTTAAAAAATGTCCCTGAATTGAAAAATATCCTATGAAATAAAAAACTGTTCATGACATACAGAATGGTTTTTTGATTCATAAAATGTTTGCTGATTTAGAAACTGAACATGCATTTCAAAAAATGTTCGTTGAATCAAGAAAATATTCATGATTTCAAAAATTGTTCCACCAGTTTTGAAAAAAATGTTCTTCGATTCTAGAAATGTTCGCCTATTCAAGAAAAATGTTAACAATTTTATAAAAAAATATTTGCATATATTGTAAAATTTTCACGAATTCAATTTTTTCATGATTTTAGATAATGTTTGAAAATCTGTAAAGAAATGTTCATCATTTTGAAAAATGTTCACTATTTCAGATATGTTGACAAGTTTTAAAACATGTTCATGATTTTAAAAAATTGTTCACACTTTCAAGAAAATGAAAGTGATAGTTTATCTCGGTGATGCAGCAAAATGTGGTCATGGCCATTCGAGATTCTGATTTTTGTTCGCCCATTGCAACACGCGGGCCGTTTTGCTAGTATAGACAGAAATATAAAAAGAGGTTACATCGCCACGGCCAACCTACACAAGGAAGATAACTAAAGAACATAAATATCCATGGTGACTGACCACCGACCATCGCTGAAGTAGGCATTGGAGGAGAACAATGCAGCCGACCATTGTCCTAGAAATTAGAGAAACATCATCACACATTTGCTTTACAAACGACGCTAGCCACACAACTATCGACACGCCCCCAAGCTTCTCTATATGCAAACATGTCCCAAAGATAATCCAAGGCCGGTCCTGAAAAATATATTGGGTAATGGGCCGAATGTTGTCTTGTCCCTTCGTGTGTTTCTGGGCTTTTCCCCTTCTATTGCGGGCTTTTAATCCATTTTGTTGTTTTTCCCTTCCTTTTGTGGTCCTCAGTTTTCGTACATTTATTGTATGTAATGTATTAGGCTTTGTAAAGTTAAGAAGAAAATGTAATAGGTTCTGTAGCACAAGGGGATCGATTACGAACCTAACTCAAACTACCATATTCATTTGTTGGTTCATAGTTTAACTTGGTGCTGCTTTAGTACTAACATTGTGCAATTGTTTTTGTTATATATGGCTTTGTATTAAATGTGTATTTGTATACCAAAAAATATTTTCAAACTTAATTATTCTTCATGTTTTACATAGTATATAATTACAAATAGGTATGTCCATTTGGTTTAAATTTAATGTTAAGACTTCGATTCTCATTTTTATAGACTTTGTGTGATTTTTTTTGTGGTTGTATTTTTCCTTATTATTGCACTTGCATTTTTTGATACACGAAATTACACATATTTTGCTTTTTGTAGCTGATCATATGTAAAATGTATTTGCTAATTCTAAGTCACCTGATAAATAGTGAAATCGTAGTCCATATATAATTGTTGAATCTCGAACATCAAGATCTATGGATGAGTTAATTTTATTCATTGTTGCTTGTCTATATAAGAGGGTCGGCACGATTGTGCTTTGTTGGCCCAGGAGTTCTTTTTTATTTTATTTGTTTTCCATGTATGTTGGGCCAATGGGGAGTGGGCTTTGTGTGTTTGCTTTTCCAATCTGGGTTGGGCTCGTATTTTGGGCTATACCGTCTCTCTTATTGGGCTCTTTTCCAAGTAGTTCTAATGTAATATCCTCAATTTGTCTACAAAATGTAATATCCTAAGTTCTTCTCTTTATTAGGCAAAATGTAATATTTTTGCCTAAAGTGATAGTGGTTGGGAGGTGTAGTTATTAAGTAGTTTCTTATTGTGATATTGGATGTGTTTGCCTGCGTCTGTTGTCTAAGATATTCATTCTTGGTGCATGCATGCGGGCACAGTACGTTTTTTACTGTTTATAATATTCTTAATCATCGTTACTAGATCCATCATAAACCATGTTTTCCTATTGTATTTATTTAATATGACAATGCTGATTATCCCCTCCAAAACTTGGTCAAACTTAGAAAACTTTGACTTATGATAAAAATATATAGGAATGGAGGGAGTACTGTATGCTTATTGATTTGTTGGATTTTTATATTTTGTTCTCAGTGGTCATTCATATGTTTTAGTATCCAATCAGTTTGGTGTTATTGCAAAGGAGTAGTAACTCGGTCTTTCAAGCCCTGCATTTTTAGTGTAAATAGTTTCAATGACTTATCAAATGTTTTCTTCGCGTTTGACATATTTCTCTGTTGACATATAGAAGTGTCGATCTCATGTTGAGATTCATGCAAGTTTGTCTCTCAATTAAAGGGGCTTGTAATGAAGGTCACAACACATCACTAAAACTTTCCCTGGGATTTTTAGGTCTATTCAGTTATTTTAACTTGATTTAAGTTTAAACAATGTGTTTTCTTTGCAGCACGATTCATCTTTCTTCCCTGGTGTAGTTAGTTTAAAACAAAATTTCCAAAAGTTAAATTGTGCACTCCAAAGTAATTGTTAGTTTTGATTTTTAGGGCCACATATTTATAGTGGAGTTGCTCATTTTGAAGATCATAATTGCATAAAATACTATTTGTGCAACTAGATAACATCTTTTTGGTTGTCTTCATTTCTATTTATGCTTATTAAGATTTTCATGATGTGTTGCTCATGACAATAACTGTATTTTGTTATGTTTTTCAGACATATCAACCCATTTGGACACTCGCCGGCCGTGAACAATTAGGTGGGGAGGCGGGGGGAGAGGGGGTAGTTCCATTCCGGTGGCTGCGTGGAACTATTGGGTGTGATGATAGTTGCATTTTTTTAAACATCACCCCTAGTGAAAAATTTGCCGAATGTGTGCAAATAAGAGTGGGGCAATAGTTGTATTAAAAAAACACAGTTCCAAATCCGCTTATGGTGTGGCTCAAAGGTTGGGGATAGTTGCATTTTGTATTTCCGTACAAAATGCCATGTCAATTGCATGTCCGTTGTAGGTGTTTGCTACTCCCTCCGTTCCGAAATATATAGTGTATTAGTCTTTTCAAAAGTCAAACATGTGCATGTTTGATAAAGTTTTTTTGAAAAAATATCAATATCTATAATATCAAATTTTGTATCATTAGATGCATCAAGAAAAGTATTTTTATATTTTATTTATTTTCTATTGTCGATGTCGATATTTTGTTGTATATTTGATCAAACATACACGAGTTTGACTTGCACGAAAATTAATACACTTTATATTCTGGAACCGGTGGAGTTGTACAGATGTTGAGGAGTAGAGCAGAAAATTTGTACAAACTCGATGTATGACAATATACTAAGAGTACATTATTCATACATCGATCTTACATACATAGTTTATAAGAAAGAAGAGCATACACCACGCAAAAAAAAAACATACACAATATAGATTTCTTTGGCCCAAAGCAGCTGGTGGTGTGGTGGATATATAGGGGTCTTGGTAATTGGTATTAACCTACTGTTAACCTTTTACGTACCTTCCCTGTAATATTCTTACTAGCACTTACGCTGGAGCATGCACAACCGGTGTCCCCGACCTTCTGACACCTGGGATCATGGATGCATGTAGAGTTGTACACCATCGTCCACTAGATGAAGTTGTGAAAAACACAAGTCCCCGGAGCTGTTGCTGCTGATAACGAGAACCTCATGTTCGTCTTGTCATGCCTGACGACATGGCTCAAAGGTAACACGTATCTAGTCTTGGATGCTCTTCTCCCCTGTCCACCAATGTGTAAGCAGCTAGTACGTGTCATACCTTGTGGGACACTCGAAGCTTTCATGGCCATGCCATAACCAAATACGTCCATATACGGCCTAGTAGGCACGCCTAGAATAGGCAAGCATGAGCCCATGTCACCAGCAGATGGCTCCTTGTTACCACCGCATGCATGCAGCTCGTGCAGCTCCGGGAGCAAAGCGGCCGGCAATGGCATGGCGGTGGGCTGGTTGATGAACTGCACTATGGCCTCCATGAGAACCTTACTGGTCGCACGGAGTGGGTTGTACAGGTGGAAGCCATGGTCTTCGCCCTCCGACTCCACCAATGTCACCGCGTTCTCATCATCCGCCCACGCGCAGCAGTCACGCACGCGGGCCGCCAAACAGCGCCCGCGGTCACGCAGGGTGTCCTTCTCGGCGACGGCGACCAGCACACGACGGCATGTCAGCGAGGCGATTTCCTCGTCGATAGGGTTGACCCGGCAATCATCGTTGCCGAGACGGCCCGCCGTAACGAACGGCCAGACCCCGTCGATGAACTCGGGTGTAAACATGGCGCCGCCGTCCCAGACTAGCTCGGAGCTGGACAGCCGCTCGACGCCCCAGAAGTATGGGTGCACGATGACAAGGCCCTCGACGTCGATGTGGTTTCCAGTGCCACCACCGCTGGCCGCACGCACCGCCGTGTTGTAGACGATGTTCCCGCCGGCGCTGTCACCGGCGAGGAACGTGCGCCCGGGGTCGGCGTAGTCGGAGAGCCAGGGGTCAGAGACGGACGCCACCCACTGGAGCGCCGCCCATGCATCGTCGTAGGCCGCAGGGACGGGATGCTCTGGCGCGAGACGGTACTCAACGGACACGACGAGCGCCCCGGCGCGCGCGGCGAGTGACCTGGCGTAGTTGTTGTACGTGCGGCAGAAGGCGCTCTCGGTGCAGAAGGATCCGCCGTGGACGTACATGATGACGGGGAGCCTCTCGCCGCCGGTGGCAGCAGCAGCAGCTGCGTTGGAGGGAAGAAACAGGCGTGCCGATACTCCCGTGTTTTCGTCGACAACGACGTCCCTCGTTGCCACGCCACGGTTGGCAGCCGCATCCTCCGACGCTGCCACGAATGGGCTGCGCAGGAAGCGCTCCACACGGCCGCCTTTGTATTCGCGTATGAATGGATACAGGTCGACGGTGAGGTCCGCCTCGCCGTCATCCGTCTTTTTTCGTGGAGAACTTTTGTTTGCATGCATCCTGCTTGATGGAGCTTGCTAACGCGCAGTTGTCTGCGGAGGCAGTTGTCTGGATGATCGACCGAGTGTATATTGAGTGTTAACTCGAGTACAAATAAATAAATGATTCTTTTAAGGAACAATTCCATTTATACCCCTAACTCAAACTCATTACTCACATTTACCACTGATATTTTCAGACCTACTCATTTTTGTGACTATTCCATTGTGTGGTGTTATAGAAATACCCCGAGTGACGTTTCCTTTAGGTATTCTCTACTTTCTAAGCTTCGCGGCATTCTCGTGTAGCTGTCGGTGTTTTCCGTTATTTAGTAGCATCCTTGAGCATCTCCATGGATGGCATTTCATGTTTCTTGGTGTTTATGTTTTCAGAGAGAAGAAATATTTTTAGGTCTCCTACAAAAGAACAGAAAGCACTGACAGCTATACAGGAACGTCACCAAGCCTGAAAAGCAAAGAATACCTGACCGAAACATTGCTCAGGGGTATTTGGAAAATAATTTGTCACCACGAATTAGAGGTAAAAACTGAGTAGGTCTGAAAATTAGGGGTAAATGAGAGTAGTGGGTTCAAGTTACGGGTCGAAATGTAAATGTCCCTTGTTTTAACTTTGGTATACATTCAAACTTCCTTAAGTTGACTTGACCATGTTTTATAGTAAAAATATGAATACTTACAATGCTAAATCAGTATTAATAGATCTCTTAATCCATCCATCCATATATATAGGGTCTCATGAGTTTTTCAAGACTGCCTTTGACTATCGGTAAGATTAATAGTATATGAGATGTATAATGCGGAAATTATATCATTGGAATCTCCTTTCACGTACGAATTTGACGGTATGTTTTGTCTAACTTGCATGTCATATATTATTGCTCTAACATGTGATCAAAGTTAGCCTTGAAAAACGCATTAGGCCCTATATATATGGATAGAGGGAGTATGCAATATGTACTCATATTGTATTTATTTGGCTAGTAGATATTATTATTGCTATAAACTTAGTCAAACTTTTTTTTGGAGAAATGAATTGCGAAAGGACTTGTTTTTCTTTGTTTTTATCTGTAAAGAACTCGGGAGCCAATACATATACAACTAATCATTATTTAAGTTTTGTCACACAAAATTATTTTTTTGTTTACTAATTCATGTCATTCGAGTTTGTTCACAAAGTCTCTCAAAACCAAAAACAAAAATGACCACTATTTGGAAAGATTAGTCCGGAATGCACACGTACACGTCCCTCGTCAGCTACATGCAAGCAAAATTATAGTCCTTCCGTCCCAAAATTTGTGTCATATGTTGTTTTTGTCAGTCAAATTACATAAACTCAGGCCAGGTTTTTAGAAAAAAATAGCATAAGCATCAAGAACACCGAATCCACGATTCAATGCATTAATTTGGTTAAACTGTACAAAGTTTGACTTAAAACAAATCTTATAGAGAGTAGAAAAGAACGGAGGTTGTAGATATATATACTTTTCTTTATAAACTTTTATCAAAGGCGTGAAGTTTGACTTTTGCGAAAACCGATGTGTACTGTATTGGGAGTAGATCATTTACCTATGTGCATGTCACGTCGATGTTGCCGACAACGTTTTTGTTAAATAAAGCGAGCACTTGCGCTTCCTACATACATGTGAGGTGTGTGCTTAAGAATATTCTTGGTGTAGAGATTTCGTAACTGGTGGACAAACTAGGTTTAGTTAGTCGACGTACATAAAGCTGTTAAGAAATGGTTGAGAGTGACACGGGCTTGTAATGGATCTAGTCATTGCAGATTGCCCAAGGACATAAATAATAGCCTGTGCAGTGACGACCTGGTTGTGAACTTCATATGGTACGAAAGACAGAATTGCTCTCCGTACAACAAAATTGCATATGATCTTCGTATGAAGTGTCATACTCAGATAGCTGTGGTGATGCACTAGTGTGAAAAGCATAACACAATTATCATAGGCAACTGACTGGCTAAGTAATCTTCAAACCAAAGTGAGCACTCGTACAATTTTTATGTGTAAAGATTCTTTTTGACTTTCCTATCATTTTTTTGGTCTTCATGAATACCAACACGTTCAAGGGCAGGTACACCCCAAATGCTTGTTATCAAATCAAAATTAATGACCAACTGTACCTCACCTCTGCCTAAGATTCTTGCTCAAGACTTTCAAATATGTGTTTGTCTCTACTTGAACCACGACATTTTACTTTCAGTCATGAATAGTAATTCTCATATGTTAGAGTTGTGGTACTGTACTCCAGTACCAGTGTGAATAAATTAAATAATAACACGGTCATTATATGAGACTGACTGGCTAAGTCGTCGTCAAATTAAAGCGAGCGTTTACCACACATTGCTGAAGATTCTTGCTACGGACTTTCCTATCTGTTTATATTTCTACATGAACGCGAGGACGACTTTGTCGCCAATTAATGTGTAATAATTCTGAAAATAGAAAAATTGCATATTAATATTAAAGGGGTGACCCAACATCCTAGTACTTCCTGTTTTAGTCTGCATAATATTTTTGTCTGAAGTCAAACTGCATAAAGTTTGACCAACTTTATAGGTAAACATTATCAATATTCACAATGTGAAATCAAATATCATTGGATGCATTATGAAATAAATTTTTATACCATATAACTTTAGTATTGTAGATGTTGATATTTTTTTATATAAATTTGGTCAATCCTTGTGTACTTTGACATCAAACAAATCTTACATACATGATGTATTATATTACAATACTTCTAACAAAGAAATTTGAAACATTCAACTGGATGTATCATGGAGTATGATTCAGTTGATATTGCAAACTAATTTTCAAGTGCCTTGTTACGGTGCTGATAGTTCTTTTCTCCGCGAGAAACTAGACAATACCCCATATTGTAGCACTCCAATTATCAACAGAAACTTAGAATATATGAGAATGTATCCCTCCACAATATCACTGTGCATGTCATGGTGTCTCTTGGGTCTTGACCTTGTAGCTTTGGTGATATCTTTTATTGCCAAAAAAATTGAGAATGTGGAGGGTTGCATGCATTTGATGATGCAGAATAAATTTGAAGAAGATCTGCCTCTGCAGGGGCCGCCTTGCTCGAGCAGCGACCTCCTCAATGCGATGCGGAGGGCCACCTCCTCCACGCCGATGTTTGAGCTATAGGATTCTGAACCGGAGCCACCGCTGCTGCCGTCGCTGGTCATCAAATTGGAGGGGAGGAGATCGGAAGTGGAGTAGACGAAGAGGGGAGTGAAGTGGATATCGGATTGAACGGTGTCTATGATTTTTCGGATGGAAATATTTGTCGGGTCAAGATGGGCTGGGCTGAGATGGCGGATGAGGGAGTCCTGGATTAGGGGGTGTCCGGATAGCCGGACTATAACCTTTGGCCGGACTCCTGGACTATGAAGATACAAGATTGAAGACTTCGTCCCATGTCCGGATGGGACTTTCCTTGGCGTGGAAGGCAAGCTTGGCAATACGGATATGTAGATCTCCCCCCCATTGTAACCGACTCTGTGTAACCCTAACCCTCTCCGGTGTCTATATAAACCGGAGGGTTTTAGTCCTTAGGAGGAACAACAATCATACCATAGGCTAGCTTCTAGGGTTTAGCCTCTCTGATCTCGTGGTAGATCTACTCTTGTACTACCCATATCATCAATATTAATCAAGCAGGGGTAGGGTTTTACCTCCATCGAGAGGGCCCGAACCAGGGTAAAAACATTGTGTCCCTTGTCTCCTGTTACCATCCGCCTAGACGCACAGTTCGGGACCCCCTACCCGAGATCCACCGGTTTTGACACCGACATTGGTGCTTTCATTGAGAGTTCCGCTGTGCCGTCGCCATCAGGAAGGATGCCTCATCCCGTCTTTGAAGACGGCACTATTGCTAAGGGAGCTTTAGCTGTCAGCCAAACTCTCCAGCTAGGTGGTTTTCTTATGACCGCCTGTTCGGCCGCTGCGCCGACGATGACTTCTCTTGGATCATCGAAAGCAATCTTCACGTCAACTCGGAACTCGCCGAGCAGTTAGATCCAATGGAGCTCTCTTCCCTAAACGAGCTCTTGGCTCGCATCGCCGCCCTGGGAGTCGCTACAGACTACGATCAGATTGGGCCTAAACCCGATCTAAGAGAGATTAACCCTCCCCAGGTCACCCATCACGTCGCAGTAGTGGAGGAACAATGCGGCGACCCTTCATCTATCTTAAGGACTAGCTATATCCGGATTCCCGAGCCCTCCAGGCCGGATACCCGCGCACGGGAGGACGTCACTCAAGCCCTGAACCTAGAGTCAGGCGGCGGGCCAGATTCATTGGACAACATCCGAGAATCCCAACTTTCGAGTTCGGAAACTCCCTGGCCCCTGAATCTCAGATTCGGTGAGGTTTCAGATTCAATTCCACCCACCCACCCAAACAGAAGCGATCTATCCCAAATTAGGCAAGAGCCCGAAGAAATAGTACATCATTACTGGGCCAGATTCCTCCTGGTAATGAATAGGATCAAGGACTGCCACGAGGAAGACACAATCTCATTCTTCTGCAATAATTGCACGGACAAGGGAATCCTCAACGCCATAAGTCGCTGTGAAATTACATGCTTCACCGACTTGGCGTCCATAGTACGAAAGTACTGTGCGATGGAAAGCGCCTGGAAAACCAAAATAAAATTTTGGGACAATCCGGCCCTGAATACGAACCCAGTCCGAAGTAAAAGGGTGCATTATCGCCAGACACCCGGGTTAAACACCAAAAAGCAAAAACCCTCTACAGGGCATGGAACCGTTCTGGAGGGATGACTCAATGGACCCTGTAAAATTCACAGTACAGAGGGCGCCATACCAACTCATAGCCTTAGAGCATGTTGGATACTCCGGCAGGTGGCCAAAAGTGGCGAAGATCTTCTAATTTTAGAAGGCACAGAGCACCATCCCAGGGATACCAGTACGGTATTAACAGTCTTCGAGACTTTTGCATCAAATAATATGCGAAAAAGAACACTCCGCAGCCTTGCCGAAGTCTACCACGTGGCAACAATAAACCCATAGAGCGACACGGCTATCACTTTTAATGCCAGTGACGAACCTAAATTCCGAACAGACCGAGCACCAGCCGCATTGGTCCTCAGTCCAATAGTGGACGGCTTTCGACTCACCAAGGTACTCATGGACGGTGGCAGTGGATTGAACCTCATTTATGAGGAAACCCTTCAAAAAATGGAAATAGACTGGAACCGCATTGAACGAAGAAGCACAACATTTAGAGGAATAATCCCTAGTCGGGAAGCGCGCTGTACAAGAAAAATCACACTAGATGTGGTGTTCGGCACGCCGGATAATTACAGGTCCGAAGAGGTCACGTTCCAAGTGGCCCCGTTCAGTAGCGGATACCACGCTCTGTTAGGGCGGGAGGCGTTTACAATATTCCAAGCCATACCCCATTACGGGTACATGAAGCTCAAAATGCCCGGGCCCAACGGAATCATCACTCTTGCTAGTGATCCGGACATAGCACTCCGCGCCGAAAATAAGACAGCCGCACTGGCCCTCGAGGCACTATCCGAAGCCCTAGCGGCCGAGGAACTGACCGCGCTGCGCTCCACGGTGAACAGGGATGATGTGATACTCGATAAAAGATCCAAGTCCACTTCCTTTAAACCAGCGGACGAAATAGTCAAATTCCAAGTCCATCCAACAAAACCTACAAAAACAGTTTCCATCAGGGCACAATTAAACCCTGATGTAGATGCCGCACTATGAGAGTTCCTACGCGAAAACTGGGACATTTTTGCCTGGCACCCTTCAGACATGCCAGGAATCCCACGCAGGCTGGCAGAGCACAACCTAAATATTCTAAAAGGGTTCAAGCCAGTCAAGCAGGCTCTTCGGCGTTTCTCTGAACCTAAGAGACAAGCCATGGGAGAGGAACTAGCCAAGTTATTGGAGGCCGGATTCATCAGATAAATAAAAAATCTACACTGGCTAGCAAACCTGGTGATGGTACCAAAGAAGGACAAATCCCGGCGCCTGTGTGTCGATTTTAAGGACCTCAACAAGGCTTGCCCAAAGGATCCCTTCCCCCTCCCCCGCATCGATCAAATTATCGACGCTACCGCAGGACACGATTCATTGTGTTTCCTCGACGCATACTCCGGCTACCATCAAATTAAGATGGCAGAGCCAGACCAAGCTGCAACGGCATTCATCACACCATACGGCCCCTTCTGCTTCAACACAATGCCCTTCGGGCTCAAAAACGCCGGCACAACATATCAGCGCATGATTCAGACATGTCTGGCAAACCAGATCGGCAAAACAGTGGAGGCATACGTAGATGATGTGGTCGTCAAAACTAAACATGTCGAATCTCTAGTAGACGACTTGAGGCTCACATTCGATAACCTCCGAACATACGACATCAAGCTCAACCCGGAAAAATGTGTTTTCGGAGTACCAGCCGGAAAGCTCTTGGGCTTCATTGTATTCGGCAGAGGAATTGAAGCAAATCCGGCCAAGATTCGAGCTCTGTCACAATTGGATATCCCAAAGGACCTCAAAAAAATACAAAAATTAACTGGATGCGTGACGGCTCTAAGCCGCTTTATCTCCCGATTGGGAGAAAAGGCATTACCCCTTTATCGCCTCCTTCACGCACCGAACACTTCGAGTGGACGGATGCCGCCACAGCCGGACTGGAAGAAATAAAAGTCATATTGGCAACCAACCTAGTCCTGGCCGCGCCAAACATCGGCGAACCAATGCTATTATACATTGCGGCAACTCATCAAGTTGTGAGCGCAGTACTCATCGTCAAACGAGAAATGGACGGACAAAAATTCCCCCTTCAAAAGCCGGTTTTGAAAGTGCGTTATATCGACTAGAGGGGGGTGAATAGGCGATTTTTATGAAAGTCTTCAAAACGTGGGAGTTATGAAGACAAACAGCGAAGATTTTGCCTATTACTATGCAGCGGAAGTTAGATTACACTAGGCAAGCCATGGTCAAGTATTCAATAGAGTGAAAGCACAAAGACAAACAGCTGCAGTGTAATAAGGATCAGGTAGGAAGAAGTTATGAAGCCAAACAGATCATACATTCACGTTGTGAAGACAAAAGATAGAGCAAGCATGCAATGGCTTCACAATGAGTAACAGTAAGAAAAAGGAAGTGAAGATGAAACCGGTGACTCGTTGAAGACAATGATGTGTTGGACCAGTTTCAGTTGCTGTGACAACTGTACGTCTGGTTGGAGCGTCTAGGTATTTAAACCTTAGGACACACAGTCCTGGACACCCAGTCCCGAACACGCAGCTCAGGACACCAAGTCCTCACCGTGTTCTCCTTGAGCTAAGGTCACATAGTCCACGCCCAATCACTCTGGTAAGTCTTCAAGGTAGACTCCCAAACCTTCACAGACTTCGTTCACTGGCAATCCACAATGTCTCTTGGATGCTCTGAACGCGACGCCTAACCGTCTCGAGGATTCACAGTCCTCAAGTGTAATAAGTCTTCAGATCACACAGACAAGAAGACTTAAGTGATGCCCAATGTTCTCTGGCTCTGGGTGGTTAGGGCTTTTCTCCTCGCTAGGAATTTTCTCTCAAAGGCTTCGAGGTGGGTTGCTCTCAAACGACAAAAGCCGTGCACTGAAATCTGAGCAACCAACCGTTTATGGTTGTAGGGGGTGGGCTATTTATAGCCACTTGGCAACCCGACCTGATTTGTCCGAAATGACCCTGGGTCACTAAGGAACTGACACGTGTCTCAACGGTCAGATTTCAAACTCTCATGGCAACTTTACTTGGGCTACAAGCAAAGCTGACTTGTCCGGCTCTGGACAAGATTCGCTCTCATTGTCTTCACTCGAAGACATAGGTTTTTGGTTTAGGCATCACTTCAGTCATTCTGACTGGTTCTCCTGGACCCCACTTAACAGTACGGTGGTTCCTATGACTCAACACAAAAGAAAAAGAACTACGAAAGATCTAAGTCTTCGATCTCCATAGGCTTCATAACGTGTCTTCTTTTGTCATAGTCTTCAATGTGAATATCTTCATATACCACCTTTGGCTTCAATGTCTTCATACATTTTTAGGGGTCATCTCTGGTAGTAAAACCGAATCAATGAGGGACTTCTACCTGTGTTATCCTGCAATTCTCACAAACACATTAGTCCCTCAACTAGGTTTGTCGTCAATACTCCAAAACCAACTAGGGGTGGCACTAGATGCACTTACAATCTTCCCCTTTTTGGTGATTGATGACAAACTAGTTGAATTTTTCAACGGGGAATATAGTCTATGAAATTGTAAAGGATAAGGAATTGTCTTCATAAGTTTCAAGGGCTCCCCCTGAAGATGTGCATATAAGTTAATTTACTTTTGGAATGCAAATGCACATGGCAGGTTGTACTTGTGGAGATCCAATTCAGCTTATGATGACAATCCACTATGCATGTGAAAGTATATGAAGATAATGACATGCATAATGGAAAATGGACGTCTGCAGAATGAGATAAGTGCGGAATTTATCGTCGCACATGCGGAATTTATCTTCGCAAACAGGGTGGCAAACAAGTAGCAGACGACCATCGAGTTTTAGTGTTACAACTCAAAGAACCAAATGAAGCAAAAACGAGAGTTGTAAGCACGAAGCAAAGTATAGCAAAGCATAAGGCACCTGCCCATATGGACCCGCTTGAAGACTATCAACCCATATGGTTCTCCCCCTTTTGTCAGCAAGGACCAAAAAGGTTTGAAGACATAGAGTGTCTACTCGTTCCCAGGAGCAGCAGGTTCGTTGGAGGTGTTTGGCGGTGCAGAAGAGCTTGGAGGTGCTGAAGCAGGTGGCGGTGATGTAGCATCATCTTCTTCATCAATGATTCTGGCAGTGACTGTGGCAGCAGATGAAGAAAACTCAGAGTCTTCAAGTGATGGTGTGTTGCGTATCACAGCCCTTCTAGGAGGTGTGGTGTCAAACTTGAATCGCTCAGTGAAGCCATCCTCTTCAAGTTCAGCTTCAGTACACATCATTGATAGCCCTTTCCATGTACGATGACAGGTTTCATGAGTGACGAACGCATTCTTGGTGGCAAGATTTCGAAGACGATTAACATCCACCAAGAGGCTTTTCATCTGACGCTTTAGCCAGTCGTGATGCCTATCTTGTTTTTGATGAAGGGCCACAAGAAGCTCTCGGTTATTGAGAACACGAGCGCGCTTCTTGGGTCTAGAAGCAGTTGCACTATCAGTGGCTTCAGTTGAAGCAGGGTGTGGCGCACGTGTAGTGCCAGCCAAAGGATACACCCTGGAAATGGCTTCAACACCTTCATCGTTTTGAGTGAAGCTCTGGTGTTCTGCATTCTGAAGACTCAAAGGTTGCGTGGCAGGCTCAGGATATATAGCTTCAGCAGAGGTATCCACATCTGGCAAGAAGATCCGATGGTTGCGGGCTGAGGGCTGATATGAGATCGCAGAGTGAAGCTTGATCAGTCTCATTACCCAAGGAGCATAGAACTTTAAACCAAACAGATATGAGCCTGATGCGGCGAGTTGGCGTATGAAGAAATCCTGTGCGTTGAAGCATTTTCCATGAAGGATACAGAATATCAGAGTCTTCATTGCACCCTCGATCTTGGCATTTGGAGAGTGCCCTTTAATAGGCCAGAGAGTCCGCCGGATAATGTGATAGATGGTTCTGGGCAGGTACTCAAAGTCTTCAACGAAGAACTCTGTTGGATAAGGAGCATCGTGGGGCAATGGCTTCATCATAGAGAGCATCTGACTCATATTTGGTTCATACCTCTGGAATATGCTCTCAAGAGCTTCAGTGTGTAGTCGACAGCCTTCCTCGAAGAGTTCGCCAGGAGTGGGCAGGCCGGTGAGCTCAATGATATCGAATGCATTGGCTTCGTGATAGACATTGCCGGTCATCCACTCCAGGGCCCAAGTCTTCGGATCTCTGTTGTATCCTTTGATGTGTAGGGTGGCATAGAATTGCAACAGAAGCTCTTCATTCCAGTGCTCTTCATCAGTTATAAACTGCAGCAGACCCACTTGCTTGAAGCAATCCAGCGCTTCCTCTAAGCAGGGCAGACTAGCAATGGCTTCAACATCAAGGCGCTTGTGCGGGAAGATGCGAACTTGGTTGTATAGGATGCATGAATAGTAGCTGCGCTGAGGATAGCTCCAGAACCTATCTGATGAAATCCTTTCCCTTGAATAGGGGTTCTTGGAGCTGTTGAAGAACGTATTGTCTGCCTTGAAGCTATTGATGTCAAAGGAGCCAGGTGCTGATGCAGGACCTGGGAACCTTGGCAGCCTTGGGACTGGTTTCTGGACATGAGGCATGTGCTCAACATGGTAATCAGATTGAGGACCTGCAGCAGACTCAGGAACAGAAGTGTCTGGATCAGTAGCTTCGCTGTCTGCTGAAGCTTTTGGTGAGGAGGGCTCCACATTGGCTTCAGTATTGGTTGTGGCAGCCTCAACATTTTCAGCCTCTGCTTGACTAGCTGGAGGGTCAGTCACAAGCACGTTCTCCTGGAGAACCGCTTCTTGGTGGAGCATAGGAGTAGGCTCTTGTGGTGCGTCTTCTGCGGCTGATGCAGCCGGAATGTCTTCAGCATAGACTTGAGGCCTTGGACCTTTGCGAAGCCTGCGGAATGCAGACGACGCCTGTGGGGTTGGAGTGGGCTGGGCCTCATTGTCTTCTTCCTCTTGAGGGTGATCCGCCCATGACACATCTTGTGCAATTGGCGTCAGAGGACGACCAATGCTGATGAGCTCGCTTTGTTCATACTAAGGAAGGGCTGCATCATCTTGTACATTGTCCTGATGACCAATGTCTTCAGCAGCAATGGGGTCGGCTGCTGGTATGTCTTCAACTTCAGGAGCCTCTGTGGAAGCAGGCTCATGAAGTGTCAGTTGTCGTTCTGCGTTGGGGTGAACCATAGAGATAGGTTCAACTATCAAGGGCTCTGTGGGAGCAGCCCGAGATTTCTTGATTTTTCGCTTCTTCTTGCTGGCGGCAGTAGGAGAGGCTTCAGAGCTTTTCCTCTTCCTGGCTTCAGCCTCATCAGTTCTTGTCTTCTTGAGCTCTGAAGCTATTGACCGGCTCTTTGGCTTCGAGTCAGTCGTTGCAGTTGGGAAGACAATTGGAACTGCTTCTTGCCTAGGTGCCTCTGGTTCAGCCATAGCAGGCTTCTTCTTCTTCTTCGCGGCCATCTTGGGATCGATGCCAGGACGCCCAAGTGCCTTGCGCTTCTCAGCCTCATTGTAGGCTTGTACACATCTTTCAGCCAGAGACTTCATCCGCTCACGTGAGCCCTGAGCTTCTGCACGCTTCTTCAGAAAATTTTCCTTGAGCTCATGCAACATGGTCTTGAAGCTCTTCACGTCTTGCACGCTGAGCTTGGCCATATTCTTCTTGAACTGAGCCTTTTCATGATCAATTTTCCGCTTCAGTTCAACAATGCGCTGGGCAATGGCAAGTTCTGAAGCAATTGCGCCTTGGAAGGCGACACTGAGGCCAAAACGCAGCTGCAGATCTTCGAAGCTGATGTTTGGTGTGGCAAACCATTCGACGATAAAGTTATGGATGATGGCGACATCAAAGAGAGGCAAATTGTTGAAGATTTCAGCTTCTTCTTTGCTCTTTATGAGCTGCTCTAGAGCGTCATCTCCAAGATCTTCATCACTTGACAGATCAATGGCTTCGCTACGCAGAATGGCAGCAGCTGTGAGCTCTTTGCCGGTGTGTGGCTGAGGCACCTTGGCCTTCTGGGGCTTGGAGACGCGGGATACGTCTTCAGACTGCACACTGTCTTCAGGAGGTGCAGTTGCCAATGGCTTCGCCCTTGAGATTTTTGATGAAGGGGCTGGCTTTGAAGCTTTTGGCTTCTTCGACTGCTTTGGCTTCGATACAGCAGGAGCTTCATGAGACTCAGAGTCAGCTGGAGGGTCATTCACGGCAGTCCCTTGGACTAAGATGCGGGTGATGAGGCCCTCAAGATTGGCATACGGACCGATGATATTGGGTTCTGCGTAGCGTGTGCCATCTGCCCTTGGTGCTGAGGGACCAGGGTTGAAGTCTAAACCCAACTTCTTCTTGTTCTGCTTCGCTGATTGTTGGGCAAACTGGAAGTTGCGCTTGAATAGATTGTCGTCACGACACCAGAGTAGTGACGACGGATGTGCATCATCAGGCTGTGGCCCACAAACCATGCATGGATAGAAGCTTTGGGCAATAGCTTCATCTCTAGACCTGGGTACAAGGTTTTTGTATAAGATGTCTCCCCACGGTCTTTCGATGGCACTTTTCTCAGCATACTCTTGGGTTGTGAAGCGGTATTTGAACCATTGTTCAGCCCAATAGCGTCGAATCCATTGGATTCGGGTCTTGCGCTGCCCATAATTCTCTTCAGGATCTGTTTTATACATTTCTGCCAGGTCTTCAGGCAGATCTTTGGAAGTTCCTTCACGTCGCTGTCTGCCCCCCTTCCTTGCTGCTGCTTCTGAAGCCATAAACTTTAACTTGAAAGGCTTCAAAACTTTCAAAGGCTTTCTTTTGCTGGACCAACAGGAACTGGCTTCAGGAGAATTTATGTGATTCTGTAGGAAATCTGCAAATGAATGCAGACTATGAGAACCGAAGGATTCTCCCACGGACATGTACCTGTGACAGCATTAAGGTGCGAGGGAAGGGGAAGAGGTCATATGCGTTCTCAGAAGGTTTTGAAGATTAATCAGTTTAGAAGACATTGACCTCATCGTGCGAAGACATTCACTCATAGATAAGAAGTTGGTTCCAGATTTGTACGAACCCACAGATCAGTACAAGTGAGGAATCTAACTACTTCATGAAGCACAAGTGAATATACTAGGCATGTTATGAGATGCAGATTGAGAGATCTAACTTGTGTGAAGATAAACTTCTTATGGTAGAAAGTGACAGAACCATGAGATCAAAAGGGGCTGTAAAAAGAAGTTTTATTTACCACACTTGGAACTGCTAGACGGAAGTGGGAGATGATGCCGAGCAGTTCAGTCCTCCGTGCCCTAACTTGGCGACGGAAGACACCTACGACGACGGCGGAGAGAACGATGTCCGCGGTCGGCGTGAGGACGGCGTCGGAGAGGTTGCGGCAGCAAAGCGCTTCGTTGTCGGCATCGTCGAGAGCTAGCGGTGGCGCTAGGGTTCGTGCGAGGGTGGAAGAAGGAGATAATGACCGCGGTAAGTGTGAATTTATAGGCACAGGGGCAGCACTGTGCTATTACACAGGTGCCCCTGGCGATTCTCATCTGAGGAACGCGTGGCCTGTTTGCAGAAGTTTGGGGTTTGTTCCACGTCCCACGCACGCCTGGATTGTCGGGCGGTCGTTCTTGCTTCTCCGGATTTTATGTGGAGGAATGAGCATTGAAAACGGACTTTATGGTTGTCTCTATATCTTCTGCTGACAAGGACGCAGTGAAGACATTCGACAGTTTCAATAGAATGCATATGACTTGGAGAGATAGAATTTGAGATAGAAAGCATAGAGAGATTAGGGTCCGATCACATTCACTTAGTTCAAAAGATTCAACCAAGAAGACATAGCTATAAGTGAATGCTGTAGAGGACAGAACACTAGTATGTATACATCTATATAATCAACATAGTGAAGATGATCATGAAGACATGTTGAGTTCGAAGCCAAACCAAATGTGAAGATATTGCAAGGTAACGCCATGAGTGAAACACTTCAAAATAGAACGTTTGGTGGTGGCGTTACCCACCATATAGGAAGTATTAGACCCAGACACATCGCACAATTATCGTGGCGCTCCGAAGTCAAATTCCACATTAATGTATTCACACTTAGAATGTATGTCTTCATTGATTGAAGACATACTTTACTTTGTGCATTGCACATCTAAGTCATCATATGCATAAGTGTTAGGATGTGTGCCTGATCACAGGACATTTGAGGATTCCAGGATATTTAGCTCACACCGTAACTTGCAAAATCTCTTCTCATCCAAGGGCTTGGTGAAGATATCTGCCAATTGTTCTTCAGTGTTGACGTGTATGATATCAATGTCTTCCTTCACACATGATCTCTGAGAAAGTGATGACGAATTTCAATGTGCTTTGTCTTCGAGTGCTGAACTGGGTTGTTGGCAATCTTGATGGCACTTTCGTTGTTGCAGTAAAGTGGTACTTGCTTCAGATGAATGCCATAATCCTTGAGTGTTTGCTTCATCCACAGAAGCTGAGCGCAGCAATATCCAGCAGCAATGTATTCAGATTCAGCAGTGGAGAGAGATACACAGTTCTGCTTCTTTGAAGACCAACATACAAGTGATCGTCCCAGAAAGTGACATGTGCCTGATGTAGACTTGCGATCAACTTTGTCACCAGCATAATCAGCATCCGAAAATCCAACCAAATCAAACTCTGAGCCCTTTGGATACCATAATCCTAGAGTTGGGATGTGAGCCAAATATCTAAGAATTCGCTTCACAGCTAAGTGATGCGACTCCTTTGGTGCCGCTTGAAATCGAGCACACATGCAAACACTAAGCATAATATCTGGCCTAGATGCACATAAATAAAGCAAAGAACCAATCATGGAGCGGTATACCTTTTGATCGAACTCTTTACCATTGTCGTCAGGACCTAGATGATGTTTGGCTGGCATTGGTGTTGTGAAGCCTTTGCAGTCTTGCATACCGAACTTCTTCAGGCAATCTTTGAGATACTTCTCTTGAGATATGAAGATGCCATTGCGTTGTTGTCGTATTTGAAGACCAAGGAAGAACTTCAGCTCCCCCATCATGGACATCTGATATTGCTCTTGCATCATATATCCAAACTCTTCACTGTACTTCTGATTGGTGCAGCCGAAGATAATGTCATCCACATATATTTGGCACACAAACAGTTCACCATCATATGTCTTCGTGAAAAGAGTGGGATCTAGGGAACCAGGTATGAAGCCTTTGCTCTTCAGGAAGTATTTGAGTGTGTCATACCAGGCCCTAGGGGCTTGTTTGAGGCCATACAGTGCCTTGTTGAGCTTGTATACCATGTTAGGATGTTTTGGATTTTCAAAGCCAGGCGATTGTGCAACATACACTTCTTCTTCAATCTTGCCATTGAGAAAGACACTTTTCACATCCATTTGATATAGAAGTATGTTATGATGATTTGCATAGGCCAGCAGAATGCGTATGGCTTCAAGCCTAGCCACGGGAGCAAATGTTTCATCGAAGTCAATGCCTTCCACTTGAGTATATCCTTGAGCAACGAGACGAGCTTTGTTTCTGACAACTTGATCATGCTCATCTTGTTTGTTGCGGTATATCCATTTGGTGCCTATTATGTTGTGCTTCCGTGGATCAGGACGCTTAACCAGTTCCCATACATTATTCAGCTCAAACTGTTGAAGCTCTTCTTGCATAGCTTGAATCCATTCAGGTTCCATGAAGGCTTCTTCAACTTTCTTGGGTTCTGATATTGAGACGAATGCGAAGTGCCCATAGAAATTTGCTAGCTGAGTTGCCCTTGAACGAGTGAGTGGACCAGGTGCATTGATGCTGTCAATTATTCTGTCAATCTGCACTTCATTGACAACACGAGGATGTACAGGGTGAAGACTTTGCTCTTGCTGATCTGTGTTGTTGTTGGGAGGAATGTCTTCAGGCTAAGCATTGTCTTCATGTTGATCAGGTGCTGAGATGATAAGTTCTTCTTCAGAATGAGCTACAGAAGGTATAATCTCTCCAGTTCCCATTAGCTTGATTGATTCACTAGCTAGAATCTCATCTAGCACATTTGACAGTTGCTCTCTTTGTGAACCATTTGTCTCATCGAACCGCACATCCACTATTTCAACCACTTTGTAATGAAAGAGATTGAAGACTCTGGAGGAGTGCGAATCCTTTCCATATCCAAGCATAAAGCCCTCATGTGCTTTTGGTGCAAACTTTGAGGTGTGGTGTGGGTCCTTGATCCAGCACCTTGCGCCAAATACTCTGAAGTAACTGACATTTGGCTTCTTGCCAGTTAGGAGTTCATAAGATGTCTTGTTCAGAAGCTTGTGAAGATAAACACGATTGATTGTATGGCATGCAGTGTCAATGGCTTCAGTCCAGAATTTTCTTGGAGTATTGTATTCATCTAGCATTGTTCTGGCCATCTCAATGAGTGTTCTGTTCTTGCGTTCAACGACGCCATTCTGCTGTGGCGTGTACGGAGCTGAGAATTCATGTGTGATGCCCAAGGTATCAAGATATGTATCAAGGCCAGTGTTCTTGAATTCAGTGCTATTGTCACTTCTGATGTGTCTTATCTTGGCGCCAAAATTGTTCATAACACGATTGGCGAAGCGTCTGAAGACATCCAAGTCTTGTAAAGGATTATTTGCACCCAAGTATATCTAGAGTAATCATCAACAATGACGAAGCCATAGAGGCAAGCAGTAGTAGTAAAAGTTGAGTAGTGAGTGGGGCCGAAAAGATCCATGTGGAGCAGTTCGAAGGGTTGAGTAGTAGTCATGATTGTCTTCGAAGGATGTTTTGCCCTTGTCATCTTCCCTGCTTCACAGGCACCACATAGGTGATCTTTCTTGAACTTGACGCCCTCGATGCCTATGACATGCGTCTTCTTCGCAAGGGTGTGGAGGTTCCTCATGCCAGCATGCCCAAGCCTCCGATGCCAAAGCCAGCATTCTGAAGATTTTGCAAGAAGACATACTGCAAGTTGTCGCCCTGCTGAGAAATCTACCATGTACAGATCATCTTTTCGATACCCTTCAAACACTAGAGACTTGTCAGATTCCATTAGTACTAGGCAACGATATTTTCCAAACATTACGATCATGTTCAAATCGCAAAGCATTGAGACAGACATTAAGTTGAAGCCAAGGGATTCAACAAGCATGACTTTATCCATGTGTTGATCCTTTGAGATTGCAACTCTACCTAGACCCAATACCTTACTTTTACCAGTGTCAGCAAATGTGATGTGGCTCTTGTCGGATGGACGTAAGGTTGAGTCCATAAGAAGGTTTCTTTTGCCAGTCATGTGATTTGTACACCCACTGTCAATAATCCATTCTGAAGACTTTGAAGACGCTGGTGTCGTACCCTACAGTGCAGTTTGGGGATAGGCTTCACGAAGAGAATTGTGAAGCAAAAACATTTGACGAACCAGTGGGTTATGAAATCTTAGATCCAGATTAGGACTAATAGGGAGAGTAGCATGCGATTTAGGAACGAAGTACATAATGATGCCATTCGGGCATTTTATCTTGCGCCCTACAAGATTTTTAAGGTCCCCAGCAATAGCGTCAGAAGATTTTGTTTTTCTGCTGGAGACCTTTCCCTGCAAAAGAGAGTTAAGCTTTCTTAACCACCCACATCTTCAAGGGTGGCTTAGAAGCAATAAGTCTAAGTGCAGCATCTGAGAATTTTGGCTTTGAAGCCTTAGCAAACAGTCTTGCAGGTGGACAATAATACTCATAGGAATAAGCAGAATAATTTTTGGTCATATGAACATGACGGTTCGATGAACCGCTCTCATATTCATATGCCTGAGTATGGTTTCCCTGCAAAACATTTGCGTTAGTGTGACTCAGGTGAGTCCTCTGTTTGTATGAAGCCTTTGGACCGTATGAAGCCTTTGGTCTGAGGTTTGTCTTCTTCAAGTGAGGTGTCATGAAGACATTCACAGGAAGATTTTCCAGACACTTTTTCGGAACCCAGATCTTCTTCATAGGCGGTCCATTCCTGCAGTTAGTACCAATGTACCTGGCAAACACTTCACCATTCTGATTCTTAAACAGTTTATAGTTTGCATCAAAGGATTCATCAATAATAATGGGGTTAGCACATGTGAAGCCAGATAAATTGGATGGATCTGCTGAAGGTTCCTTTGCAGCAACCCATGTGGTTTTGGGGTACTGCTCAGGTTTCCAGTAAGAGCCATCTGCATTTATTTTCCTTACGAACCCAACACCCTCTTTCCTAGGGTTTCGGTTCAGAATCTGCTTCTTGAGGACATCACATAATGTCTGATGTCCTTTAAGACTTTTGTACATCCCTGTTTCAAGCAATGTCTTCAACCTAGCATTCTCATCAGCAATAGCAGTGGTATCCTCAGCAGAGGGGTTAGTTACCACATCAACAGTTGAAGATATTGCAACAGCAGTAGCAGTGGAACATTCAGCAACAGAAGTAGCATTATCACGCTCAATGCATTTAATACATGGTGGTTCAAATCCTTCCTGAGCGGAACTGATCTGTTCGGCGCGAAGTGATTCATTTTCCTTTTGAAGATCTTCATGAGCCGCTCTCAATTTCTCAAGTTCTTGCTTCCTTTGAAGATAATCATAGGAAAGCTTTTCATGAGTTGTTGAGAGAGTATCAAGACGATCTTCAAGTTCCTGATACTTAACATGAAGATTTTTTATGTCTTCAATTAAGGATTCAGATCGAGTCATTTCAGCACCCAACAGATCATCGCTTCTGTCTAACAGTTTTTGAATATGTTCCATAGCTTTCTGTTGTTCAGTTGCAACTTTAGCAAGTGAATTGTAGCTAGGTTTTGAATCACAGTCGGAGTCATCATCACTAGATGTTTGATAGCGAGTAGTGCGTGTGTTTACCTTGGCACCGCGTGCCATGAAGCAGTAAGTAGGAGTGGAGTCGTTCTTGTCATTTGCATCAGTGTCGGTGATGAAGTCATTGTCTTCAGTGTTGAAGATGGACTTGGCGACGTATGCTGTAGCCAGACTTGCAATGCCAGAATCAGACTCCTCCTCAGATTCCACCTCTGCCTCCTCAGAAGCGGACTCCTCCTCTGAATCCATTTCCTTGCCAACAAACGCACGTGCCTTGCCAGATGAGCTCTTCTTGTGTGATGAAGACTTTGAGGAAGACTTGGAAGAAGACTTTGAGTATTTCTTCTTCTTCTTGTCGTCAGAATCATATTCCTTGCTCTTCTTCTTCCTTCTGTTCTCATTGTCCCACTGTGGACACTCAGAGATGAAGTGTCCAGTTTTCTTGCACTTGTGACATGTTTTCTTCTTGTAGTCATGAGCAGAAGCTTCATCATTCCTTGAGCTTGATCGTGAAGATTTTCTGAAGCCTTTCTTCTTGGTGAATTTTTGGAACTTCTTCGCTAGCATTGCAAGTTCCCTTCCAATGTCTTCAGGATCATCAGAACTGCTGTCAGATTCTTCTTCAGATGAGGAAACAACTTTTGCCTTCAAGGCACGAGTTCGCCCATAGTTTGGACCGTAGATATCTCTTTTCTCAGAAAGCTGGAACTCATGTGTGTTGAGCCTCTCAAGTATGTCAGACGGATCGAGTGTCTTGAAATCAGGACGTTCTTGAATCATCAGGGCTAGGATGTCAAACGAACTATCAAGTGATCTTAGCAGCGTCTTGACAATTTCATGTTTGGTGATCTCAGTGGCGCCGAGGGCTTGAAGTTCATTTGTGATGTCAGTGAGCCGGTCAAATGTGTGCTGGACATTCTCATTGTCATTTCGCTTGAAGCGGTTGAAGAGGTTGCGAAGAACACTGATTCTCTGATCTCTCTGGGTTGAGATGCCTTCATTGACCTTGGAGAGCTAGTCCCAGACCAGCTTGGATGTCTTCAAGGCACTCACACGGCCATACTGTCCTTTTGTCAAATGACCAGAGATGATATTTTTGGCAGTAGAGTCCAGTTGAGTGAACTTCTTGACATCAGCAGCAGTGACACCTTCTCCAGCCTTGGGAACGCCGTTCTCGACGACATACCATAGGTCGACATCAATGGGTTCAAGATGCATGCGCATCTTATTCTTCCAGTAGGGATATTCAGTTCCATCGAAGACGGGGCACGCAGCGGAGACTTTGATTATCCCTGCAGTCGACATAGCTAAAACTCCAGGTGGTTAAACCGAATCACACAGAACAAGGGAGCACCTCGCTCTGATACCAAATGAAAGTGTGTTATATCGACTAGAGGGGGGTGAATAGGCGATTTTTATGAAAGTCTTCAAAACGTGGGAGTTATGAAGACAAACAGCGAAGATTTTGCCTATTACTATGCAGCGGAAGTTAGATTACACTAGGCAAGCCATGGTCAAGTATTCAATAGAGTGAAAGCACAAAGACAAACAGCTGCAGTGTAATAAGGATCAGGTAGGAAGAAGTTATGAAGCCAAACAGATCATACATTCACGTTGTGAAGACAAAAGATAGAGCAAGCATGCAATGGCTTCACAATGAGTAACAGTAAGAAAAAGGAAGTGAAGATGAAACCGGTGACTCGTTGAAGACAATGATGTGTTGGACCAGTTCCAGTTGCTGTGACAACTGTACGTCTGGTTGGAGTGGCTAGGTATTTAAACCTTAGGACACACAGTCCCGGACACGCAGACCTGAACACGCAGCTCAGGACACCAAGTCCTCACCGTGTTCTCCTTGAGCTAAGGTCACATAGTCCTCGCCCAATCACTCTGGTAAGTCTTCAAGGTAGACTCCCAAACCTTCACAGACTTCGTTCACTGGCAATCCAGAATGTCTCTTGGATGCTCTGAACGCGACGCCTAACCGTCTGGAGGATTCACAGTCCTCAAGTGTAATAAGTCTTCAGATCACACAGACAAGAAGACTTAAGTGATGCCCAATGTTCTCTGGCTCTGGGTGGTTAGGGCTTTTCTCCTCGCTAGGAATTTTCTCTCAAAGGCTTCGAGGTGGGTTGCTCTCAAACGACAAAAGCCGTGCACTGAAATCTGAGCAGCCAACCGTTTATGGTTTTAGGGGGTGGGCTATTTATAGCCAGTTGGCAACCCGACCTGATTTGTCCGAAATGACCCTGGGTCACTAAGGAACTGACACGTGTCTCAACGGTCAGATTTCAAACTCTCATGGCAACTTTACTTGGGCTACAAGCAAAGCTGACTTGTCCGGCTCTGGACAAGATTCACTCTCATTGTCTTCACTCGAAGACATAGGTTTTTGGTTTAGGCATCACTTCAGTCATTCTGACTGATTCTCCTGGACCCCACTTAACAGTACGGTGGTTCCTATGACTCAACACAAAAGAAAAAGAACTACAAAAGATCTAAGTCTTCGAGCTCCATAGGCTTCATAACATGTCTTCTTTTGTCATAGTCTTCAATGTGAATATCTTCATATACCACCTTTGGCTTCAATGTCTTCATACATTTTTAGGGGTCATCTCTGGTAGTAAAACCGAATCAATGAGGGACTTCTACCTGTGTTATCCTGCAATTCTCACAAACACATTAGTCCCTCAACTAGGTTTGTCGTCAATACTCCAAAACCAACTAGGGGTGGCACTAGATGCACTTACAGGTTTACTATGTATCCACTGTCCTTACTCCATGCAAATCACGGTACCCGCATTATCAAAAGATAGCGTATGCGGTATTCATGGCATCCCGGAAGCTGCCACACTACTTTCAAGAGTGTTCGATAACCGTAGCCTCGGAAGTGCCACTTAATGATCTTATAAACAACCGCGACGCGACGGGCCGGATTGCCAAATGGGCCATTGAGCTCCTCCCGTTCGACATAACTTACAAGCCACGGCGAGCTATCAAGTCGCAAGTATTGGCCGACTTCGTCGCCGAATGGATGGAAGCCTAACTCCCTAAAGAGTATGACACATATTCCAACTGGATCATGCACTTCGACGGCTCCAAAATGTTGGCTGGTCTGGGGGCTGGCGTCGTTTTGACGTCCCCAACAGGAGATACAGTTCAATACGTACTCCAGATAATGTATACGGACTCCAACAACGCAGCCGAATATGAGGCCCTTCTACATGGTCTTCGGATGGCAGTATCCATGGGCATTCAACGGCTAGAGGTGTGCGGGGATTCGAACCTCGCATATCCCAAATAAATGGAGACTTTGATGCCAAGGATCCGAAAATGGCAGCTTATCGCAACGCCGTCCTAAAAATGTCAGCTCGGTTCGAGGGGCTCGAATTTCACCATATAGCCCGAGAAAACAATCAGGCGGCAGACGTCCTGGCACGCATCGGTGCAAAACGCGATGCAGTACCCCCCAACATCTTTTTGGAGAGGCTGTTCAAACCATCCGTAGTATGGGAAGGGGAACCCGGCAATAACAGCCCGGACCCAACCGCACTACCCGATACCGAACACTCTGACATAGTTGGAGGCTCTGCCAACGAAATAACATCTTCAGCCCACGCAATAATGGCCGTCATTGCCCCGTCGACAGAACCATTCCTAGCCTACCTAACTAGGCAGGAACTCCCCGAGGACCAAAACAAGGCACGCTGCATAGTGCGGCGATCTAAAGCCTATAAAGTCCATGAGGGAGAGCTTTATAAGAAAAGCACCACCGGAGTCCTTCAAAGGTGCATCTCCGAGGAGGAAGGGCGGAATCTTCTGGCAGAAATTCATGCCGGACTCGGCGGCCACCACGCTGCAGCCCGGGCCCTTGTAAGCAAGGCCTTCCGTACAGGCTTTTATTGGCCGACGGCCCGGGCAGACGCTCAGGACTTAGTCCAACGCTGCGTTGCTTGCCAGCTTTTTGCAAACCAAAGCCATATGCCACCCACTGCCCTCCATACTATCCCCATCACCCGGCCCTTCGCGGTCTGGGGGCTTGACATGGTTGGACCCCTTAAAGAAGGAACCCACAAGAAAAAATACTTGCTGGTCATGGTGGATAAGTTCACCAAATGGATAGAAGTCAAGCCTGTTAAGAAGGCCGAATCCGGACCGGCGATAGACTTCATATCCGGGGTCATACACCGTTACGGCGTCCCCCACAACATCATCACTGATAACGGCACGAACTTTACGGCCGACGAGGTAAAAATCTGGTGCGCAAACATGGGCATCAAGCTCGATTATGCCTCAGTCTATCACCCACAAACTAACGGTCAGGTCGAGCGAGCAAATGGTCTTATCATGAGCGGCATCAAACCCAGATTAGTGCGGTCCCTCAAGGAATCTAACATGCACTGGGTAGAGGAGCTCGACTCCGTACTCTGGGGGCTGCGGACCACGCCGAATCGCACTATCGGATACACACCATTCTTCATGGTATACGGCGCAGAGGCGGTTCTGCCCTGCGACATAACTCATGACTCACCTCGAGTGCACATGTACGAAGAAAGAGAAGCCGAGCTCGATCGGCAGGACAGTTTGGACACCTGGGAGGAGGAGCATGACATGGCAAAAGCCCATTCCGCATTCTATCAACAGCAGGCTCGAAGATACCAAAGCAAAGAAGTACGGGCCAAAACTTACAATGTTGGCGAGTTAGTTCTATGCCTGCCGGATAAGAAAAAGGACAAACTCAAGCCCAAATGGGAAGGTCCCTTTATTATTGACCAAGTCCTGACTGGTGGAGCGCACCATCTGCGGGATGCATCGGATAATCGACTCGAGCCGAACACATGGAACACAGCCCGACTCCGAAGATTCTACGCCTAGCGCCGGACTCTGTGTTCGTCTCCTTCCTCTGTCCATTTTTTATACACTATCTGTCTTATATTTCTCTCCTTCCCCCCTTCTTTTCTATCACATCCTTTAAGGGCCCATATGTGCCTTGTTTGCACACAAATGACGCACTATCCACGCTCATTATACCTGGGGGCTTCTTTAACAGAAGCTTATTCATACGGGCTTCATGCCCAACACATGTGTTATACTTCCGCATGTACCTTTTATTCACCACTATATGCATCGATATGACTTAAGTTTTGGCCAAGCTGGGTTGCCTGGCTCTTGTATTTATGCCCTACGTTCCCGTTGATTCGGCTAGGGCATAAGGGGAGCACCTCTGCGATTGTTACTGCCGGGTCAGCCGGATGTGTACCTCAGACTGGGTGAAGCCGAAAGCTAGCGTTCTTAAGGGAATATTCGGTCGGTAAACTAAAGATGATTTCTCACTTATTCACTTACACGCCCCCAGATGTTTTTTCTGCGTCTCTTTTCGCAGTCCGAGCATGCACTTTAGGGCATGCCTCCCAGGGAAAGGAACCCCTAACGGAACTATTCTCCCTGCAAGATGTTTCTTACTAACCATGTAATATAACATAACTAGTTGGGCACTTGTCTGTTCAAGCACTAATGACCCCTACGCCTAGTCTCCATGCATGCCCCGGTTCTTACATAACCGAGAGGGTATTCGGATACACTCCGGACCGTCGGGTCCCGAGATTGAAGCAAAAAGGTCCGCCATGACAAATGATCTACAATCCGGCTAGAAGGCATTATACATGTCACTTTAAATTACATAGTCAATTTGACTGGTTAAATTCCTCTTCAATACCATCCAATAGGATGTCTAGTCTACAGTCCTGTTGGGAATACTTTGCGGCCAATTCTACTTGACCGTACACTAAGCTCACAGGGATCTCCTTCCCATCGGGCCCCACAGGTCCGACTGCGGCCATGTGGTTTGGGTCAGCCTTCGTGTACCGTGTCTTCACCATGGCCCAGGCTTCCCTGGCACCTTGATGGCAGGCCGATATCTTCCATAATCGGAAACGCCGTTGTGCTCCCTTAAGCTTCTCTGCAAGCTCTCCAAGGCCTTCGGGCACGGAGACGGATGGCCACAAGGCCTGGGCGACACCTTGCATCACCTACCGAACTCGCTCGTGCAGTTGTGAGAGCTCGGGAAGAAGGTCATCCGTAGAACTGGGCATTTCCTCTGTAGGACGACCTGTTAGCATACCTACAGACATAACTCTGCCAGCCGACTTCCTCGCCGAAATCTTTTTCAAAGTTCATTCAAGCACTTACTAAAAATGCCGCGTCGAAGCCGCCGATTCTCCTTAACAGAGTCCGACAATTGGGCACGAACATCCTTTAGTTCCACGCCCAGCCGGGTGTTGGCATCTAGGAGATCATTCTTCTCCCACCTCACCCTTGTAAGCACGCTCTCACCGGCCTTTAGCTGGCATAGGAGGTGTTGCTTATCCGGATTTAATCCGGCGCCAACTGTAATTTTATCGTCAGATCTGCATATACGCCGCACTTTATATGATACTTATCATTTGAAGCATACATTACCAGAGGGGGTCTCTTTGGGCTCCCCTGCTGCGGCTAGTGCTGCCTGAAGTTGGGCTTTGCACTCTTCCAGCTCATGGGAACGTTGGGTATTCTTTTCTGTAAGAACCTGCATAACAAATGATCCTTAAATCAGTTATTCTAACTATTTCAAATCTCAGGGGCTACTGATATATATAATCACCAAATTTTCTCACCCGTATGTCTTTTACATACTGCTCCGTGGCTCTGGCTAGACCATTTTGAGCAGCATGGAGGTACGCATCTCCCGAGTTGAAGGCATCCAATGCCTCTTGGGAAAAGCAAGCGTCACGAAGAACGATCTGGTGACGCCTGTGGTTCATGGCACTTTCCACCTCGGAATTGGTGGCGGACAGTCTTTCCGCATCCTCTGTTGGAGGAGCGCCCGACGCACGCCTCATGTTCGTTCCCGCTTCCAGATCCGGCCTTGGAGCCTGGCTGGTGGAGGCGCGATTGGTAGCCTCTCCGGATATAGTCCGGCGAGCACACTTTTTCCTAAAGAAGGCACGGGCGTTAGTATGCCTTTGAGAATAATATCTTGGAATAAGACGGCGCGCCATACCGCTGCGCCAGTGTCTCAATCCGGACTGCGTGTCTTTTCAGCCTGCCTGGCCTCGCGGCCCCTTGTTGGCTAGTCGCTGCAGGCTCGGTCTTCCTCCTCAAGGACCTCCCCTGCAAAACACCGTTGGTATACGGTAATAAAAAATACGCAAGGACGGATCCTTTTTGAAGTGCTGGGACTTCGTTCTCAGTTACCCGTGAGGCTGGAAGTAGTCCAGGATAATCGGCCGTAATGGCCACCAAGGCGTTGTCATTGCTCGATTGGTAAAATACCCCATCGATCAGCTCCACAGATATGTCTAGATCCTCTTGGGAGGCCGGGTCGAGGGACCGCTCCGGATCCTCGGGTTGTGGAGGAGGGCTGTTTATCTCCCTTACAGCCTGGCGCAGCTCCTGCATTGAAATCGCAAGATTGAATACTTAACTATGGGAATATGGAACGGATGGGCGAGAAAAAGTGTCCGCTTACCCAGCTTGGAGGATTGTACATAGAAAATCCGCTCTGTGGATTGACGCGGAGGAAATCCTCCTCTTCTCCCTTGTACAAAGTGGATAAGATCTTTATTAGAGCAGCAACCGATTCCGGCCCTTTACGACCGCAGCGGGTGGCGTCATCCTCCCCGTTGAAATATCACATGGGGTGGCCTCTGTACTAAAGCGGCTACACCCCCCGCATAATGCATATGGCCATGACCTGGATCATGGTCAATCCGGATCGAGCTAGCAAACTTATCCGGCTCATCAGGTAAAGAACGTCCCTGTCATCTTCCTCCTGGGGGCTCCATGGATGCCAGCTCAGGCGCTTCTTCAAAGGAGCATTGTCGAACTCAGGGAGGCCGATCCGAATAGGATCCGGGAGGGGGACGTCTTTTATATAAAACCATTCTGAAGGCCAGTCTTCGAACGTCTTCTTTGGGGTTCCGGATAGATATCCGGTCCCGGCGGTGCGCCACACTTCGGCTCCGCCCACTTGATATATTGACTCCTTCTGAGAACGGGGCACAACGCAGAACAACTTCTTCCACAGCGCGAAATGAGCCTCGCAGCCCAAAAACAGCTCGCAAAGGGCTACGAAGCCCGCAATATGCAGTATGGAGGCAGGTGTAAGGTTGTGCAACTGAAGGCCATAGAACTCCAGGAGCCCCCGGAGAAACGGATGAATTGCAAATCCGTGCCCTCTTGTCAAATGAGGGACAAGGCATACCCGCTCTCCCTTGGAGGGATTGGGAAGGCTCTCCGCTTGCTATCCGCCATTATAGGTGGCGAGCCCGACTCGAACCGGGACCATGTATGCTGGGGGAAGAAATCCCTTGGTCTGGAGCATCACTAGTTTGCTGTGCGGGACGGAACATCTCTCCCAATCTCCAGGCTTAGGGCTGGGGGAGCGAGAGGAGGAGCTGCGTTGACCGGCCATGATGGAATGGATCTCTGTCGGATGCGCTCCGATGAATGCTCGCTAAGGGAGGATGGTGTGATTTGGATCTGAATCCTCGTCTCTTTAATAGGCAGCTCATTCGCATAGCTAGGGGGGTAAATGTAAAAACACCTTGACTCTTCACATTCGCTTGACGCGTGGAAAGTGGTCATTATTGGGCGTGGAAGCCAAGGAGCGCAACATTCACGAGAAGCCGGACACTATTTAATAGGTACACGGAATTTGGAGGAGAACCCGCCTTGCAATGCCGAAAACAATCTGCGCGTCGGACTCATCGTTATTGAAGCCTGGTTCGGGGGCTGCTGAGGGAGTCCTGGATTAGGGGGTGTCCGGATAGCTGGACTATAACATTTGGCCGGACTCCTGAACTATGAAGATACAAGATTGAAGACTTCGTCCCATGTCCGGATGGGACTTTCCTTGGCGTGGAAGGCAAGCTTGGCAATACGGATATGTAGATCTCCCCCCATTGTAACCAACTCTGTGTAACCCTAACCCTCTCCAGTGTCTATTTAAACCGGAGGGTTTTAGTCTATAGGAGGAACATCAATCATACCATAGGCTAGCTTCTAGGGTTTAGCCTCTCTGATCTCGTGGTAGATCTACTCTTGTACTACCCATATCATCAATATTAATCAAGCAAGAGTAGGGTTTTACCTCCATCGAGAGGGCCCGAACCTAGGTAAAAACATTGTGTCCCTTGTCTCCTGTTACCATCCGCCTAGACGCACAGTTCGGGACCCCCTACCCGAGATCCGCCGGTTTTGACACCGACAACGGACACATCCGGTTGCCGGTCAGCCCGGGCGTTTGAGACCCGTTTGAAGCGCGCGGCTCTGTCAAATTTTTGTGACCGGACGGGCCGTCCAGATATTTGAGGCCAGTGTGGGTCACCCGACCCTAGATGCTCTTAGGCCACATGTTGTACGCCGCGAGCCCACCAGCAAACTATCATTAGGTCTAAACTTAATTGTAATTCAACAAGCAGTCCCAACGGGGCATTTACTTTTTATATAACTGGTGTTAATTATCAGAGTCACGAACACTGGCCGATGTGTCCTCCATGGCTGCATACGCATGATCATGTGTGCCACCGACACACAGCGTGCCTCCGTGTGTGCAGAAGAAAAGAGTGAAAGCAACCACAGTGGTACAGTCCGGACGTTGAATTTTCAACGAGAATACGTACAAGGTTGTCAGAGTGGCAAAACCTGAGACTGGGACACACGACCAACCTCAGCCCGTCTTTTAGCTAACTCACTGACATACAGGCTGGCCTGTCCTCCATGGCAACATACGCATTACAAGAGTCAAGGCAACGACGACTCCCGCACGATCGCAGCATTATCATGTTGAATTGTCGTCCGGAGCACGTACGTACGTACGTCACAAAATGAGCAAGTTGATAAGGTAGCTTGTGGTTGGAGGAAGAGAACTTCCTGGGCTCCACACGCTGTAGAGATGGACGACGATGGGAATAATCGTACGTTTAAATTCACTGATGCAAGCGCATATATGGAAGGACAACGAGCATGATGTGCTCTGTTGCTTGTATGTGTGGAAAAGACCGTCTCGGGCTGCACACTCTGGAAACACAACCATGCGCTAAGCTAGCCCACATGAACGCTATCTGTTTTGAACGGTCCAACCTTTAATAAACACATAGCACATTTGCAGACGCTCACATACAAATGCATACAGTTACCTCCATGAACAGACGCACAAACACCTTACCCCCTGCCGGCCGCCTCCTCCCCCTCTTTTTTGCGAGAAAACTTCCGATCTATTCATCAACTATTAAGGTAGTACAAAGAACACCAGAAGTAAAATTTACATCCAGGTCCGTAGACCACCTAGCAAGGAGTACAAGCACTGGAGCGAGCCAAAGGTGCGCCGCCGTCATTACCCCTCTCTCGTTTGGAGCCGAGCAAACATTGTTGTAGTAGACATCCCGGAAGTCGTCGTGCTAAGGCCCGATAGAACCAACGCACCAGAACAGCAGCCGCCACCGATGAAGAGAAGCGTAAATTAGAAGGATCCAACTTGTAGACACACTAACGTAGACGAGCGAAGACCGAATCCAGTCGGATCCACCGAAGACAAACGTCGACTGGATCTCACAAGATTCGTCGGAGATAAACCTCCACACGCCTTTCGATGACGCTTGAAACATCACCTGGACGGGGGCTAGACGGGGAGGACCTTATTCCATCTCTAAGAAGCCACTGCCGCCTCGTCTTTTTGATCATGACACAAACCCTAAAAAAATTCAAAAAAACACATGAAAACGGAGCCCTCCCGCCAGCAAGGGCCGGGATCCACCACACCTTGATGGTCCAAGGACCGTAGGAGACGAGATGGACCGACGGTGGCTCCGTCGAGAGGCAAGGAAACCCTAGATGAGAGTTGGCAAGGACGTCAGATGTTAATGGCACATGCGCAAGGGACACCTAAATTGCAAAACTACACACTCATCCGAACCACTCCTCGCCGACGTCCTTGTTGATATTGGCGAGGTCCTTGTGCATCCCGAATGACCACGCGTCAACTACAACACGTACAATATTACGACAGTGATCTCGTTCTTTTGCCTGCATCTCGGTCGTGAGTAGATGCAACTGCTATAGGATTGAATTCGTGCAGTAGGTATAGTCGGACGCTAGCTATGTGTGTATACATTCGAACTCAGCGAACACGACGATGTTGTGCCGTGCTTAGTGGCCACCGAGGGCACACAGCGGCGCTCCCTGTGTACGGCAGCGCAGTGCGGGCGAGCGAAGACAAATCAACGGCCGTTTATGCAGCAGGAAAAGGCAAGGTCGTGGGGCAGTCTAATAGAAAATTACCAAGACGTCCTCAAGTTAAACTCGGAGTTGAATCATATTGGCCGTTAGATGAACTTAATGCTACTTCTTTAATTCGGTAGTACGATGTACCGTAAAAATCTCAAAAAAAATGACTGTCTCCAAGCATTATGTTTTGTTTTTCGTAACACTATTTATCAAACTTCAGATCCCCATTTTTTCAGCAAATAACTAACAACAGAAACAAAGAAGAATACACCTAAAGGAAACTAAAAGAAGCATTTGTTCCCGGTCCCAAGATAAGTATTGCAAAATGGCTCATGGAAACAATAATAGATATCTGGGAACGCAATCCAGAATTCAAATACTGGGATACAGACAAATCTTAAGTACTATGTTCTTTGTATGGATAATATATTGTGCTTCTTTGTGAACCCTTAAGGGAGAAAGATTTTAGTATAGTTTGTAATTGGTTTATTTCATCCCTTTAAACCAATCACACTTCACGTTTCCGTAGGGCGCTGGACATTGAGCAATCGACTGATTCAAAATTCGACACAAGTTCCAAAATCCAGTAGCTCACATTATTTAGTCGTTGGTTTATTTTCCTGAGATGTAGGCATTACTTTTTTTTGCGGGCAAAGAAAGGGTTTTATTCCTCGATAATAGTGTTACAGTCCGCTAATACAAGGTTAGAAATACTGACTAGGACATGGCGCAACCAACAGGCGGTGCTACCTCCAGAACGACCAATATTAGCTAGACTATGAGCAACACTATTTTGATGACGCTTGAGCTTCTGCGGAATAAACCCACGTGGTTCCAGGAGTCTTTTGATTTCCATCATAAGGTGTCCATAAGCAGATCTTTGGAGTGAATCATCCGTCAATGCTGCAACCACAATAGAGCTATCAGACTGAACCACAATAGGAAGATTTGATCGTTCCAAACTGAGTGAAACTCCTTCCAAGACAGCACTGATTTCAGATTCCAGGGCATCTTTGCAATAGAACAGATAACGACAAGCTGAGAAGATGACTGCTCCCTCTGAATCTCTTAGTATCATACCTGCGCCGGCCAAACCAGTTTCTTTAACATAAGAACTATCTACTGATAGAGCCACCCAGCCCGTAGGAGGTTTAGGCCAAGGTTTCTTTCCTTCCCGCTCCTGAACCAATCTGTAAGGTCTCTCTCCCACGGTCATTTTTCCTTTGATGATCTCCTCGATACCATAATTCTGAGCTTGACTATAGGAACTTAGGTAGCTAGTCAGAAAAGTTCTGGAGATATCAGTCGGTGGAGTCGGCTTATCATGGAGCATGTCATTCCGTAGACTCCAGATCCGCCAAAGTAACATGATTACCATGGCTCGTACATCTTCATTTTGAGCCTGCAAGGCAGTAAACAGCCACTCTTTACCCGTGTCCAGAACTTGCTCCTTTGCTGGCAATGGCCAGACTTGGCGCATCTCCTCCCAGAGCTCATATGACTTAGGACAGATAACCAATGCGTGGTAGGAGCTGTCGTCAGTGGCTGCACACATCCGGCATAAGGCCGAGACTGGGATGTGATGTCTCGCCATGCACGCACCATGGTTTTCACTTTCAGTGAGATTTCACTGAATTTCATTAATTTCAGTAGACACTGAAATATTACGTTTCGGTCAAAATATTTCAGCAAATTCAGTAGTACACAGGAAATCAAATATTTTTTGAAAATTTCAAATATTTAATTAAATTCAAATGAATATTTCGGCCTTTTGGCTGAAATGCAAACTGAAATAACTGAATTTCAGTGATTTCAATTGGTGCTGAAATTTTGTTGAAACTGAAATTGAAAACCATGGCACGCACTCGTTGGCAGCGCATCGACTAGTACTTTCCACGCAAAGGAACGCATTTTATTAGGAACTCTTGCTTGCCAAACCAGATTCCAGCATGGTCGATCACCCCCAGGTCTGCTGCTGCATGCACCACTACCATGCTTCTGTATATGGTCTTGCATTGCTAAATTGTATGCCGATTTAACGCAGAACTTACCGAACTTTCCAGGGAACCAAGATAGAAAATCATCATCCTGACTTGGTGAGACTCGGATCCCTCTAATGATCTGCACATCCGCCGGTATAAAAAATTTATTCAATAATACAACATCCCAATTGCCATTCTCCTTGATAAAATCAGACACTTTGTTTAAGCGGCACCTCCCCTTCTGAGAAATAGGCCTCAAAGATGGGCCTCTCGGAATCCAGGGGTCTCTCCATGTTTTAATTTGTTTTCCATTGCCAACACGCCAAATCATGCCCCTTTTTACTAACTCCAATCCATGTTCAATACTTCGCCAGAGAGAAACGCTTGTCAACTCTAGAAGGTGGAGGTCAGAAGGATCGATGATGTTCCTCCAGTGCTACAAGGGAAAGGCAAAGGGTAAATGGATTCTGGTTCTTTGCTTTCAACTCACGCATCACACGAGCTATGCATGGGTGTCCATGATCCAAAAGATGCATGTGTAATCTCTAATCAATCAATGGTCAGAGTACGTGGCTCGCCCGCTGTTTGAGAGTTGGTAAGTACTGACACCTCTTGCACGTTTACGGAAGTCCCATGCATCATGTGATAGCTGCAGGTAGTGTATATGTGGAAGAGAATGTGACGAGTCAGCCGACATCCACATATATATTCCCCGCCTCATGCAAGATTCCAAACCAATTATCCTATGTGGCATTATAACTTTTCTTAAACAATACAGACGTAGATGCCCGCTTACCCCGCACACTCTACCTCTATGAGCACATTTGAGAGACTGAGCTGACGGATCTTGAGATTGACAGAGTCACTACAGGAAACTGGAACTGCCACCTCGGGTGGCTCCTAACAGGATATATCTTTTTTCTCATCAAGATAAGCATATTTCAAAGTGTCTGGCAATTGTTTAATTCAAATACAGGATCACCCTTAGATGGAGGAGGACCTCCTAGAGTTTCAATAGGCAAATTGTGTTTAAGCAGAGGTCGTTGTTCGAAGAAAATTTTATCTATTTCATTTCTATCATGCATATGCATGTCATTTTCATGGTCTAACAAATATTGTTCTAGTGAATCAGTAGGAGGCACGGCAATAGAAGCAAGATAAATTATTTCATCCTTACTAGGAAATTCTTTCTTATGATGCTTTCTACTAAACTTAGAAAAATTAGACTCATGAGACTCATCACCAAAACATACACCGACGATTTGTTTCTTACAATCTATTTTGTCATTAACGGTGTTCAAGAAAGGTCTACCAAAGATAATGAAACAAAAGTCATCTAGTGGGGAACCAAGAATAAGAAAATCAGTAGGATATTTTATTTTGCCACACAAGACTTCAACATCTCTAACAATCCCAAGTGGTGTGATGGTGTCTCTATTAGCAAGTTTAATAGAAATATCTATGTCTTCTATTTCAGCGGGTGCTATATCATTCGTAATTTCTTGATATAAGGTAAAAGGAATAACACTCACGCTAGCACCTAAATCACAAAAACCATGATAACAATGATCTCCTATTTTGACTGAGACAACAGACATGCCAACAATGGGTCTAGGTTTATCTTTTTCATCGGGTATGGCAATTCTAGCAGGTTCATCACAGAAGTAAATAACATGCCCATCTATATTTTCTTCCAAGAGATCTTTAACCAAAGCAACACAAGGTTCTACCTTGATTTTTTTCAGCCGGTTTAGATGCTCTTATATAACTTTTATTGACCACAGTTGAAACCTTAGCATGTTCCTTTATCCTAACAGTGAAAGGTGGTTTTTCAATATAAGCAGTAGGAACAACTGGTTCAACGTTACAAATAATAGTTTCATTTTTAGCTATTACCGGTTCTTTAATTTCTTCTTTAATAGGTGGATGATATTTAAACCAATTCTCTTTAGAGAGATCAACATGAGTAGCAAAAGATTCACAAAAGGAGGCTACTATCTCAGAGTCAAGTCCATATTTAATGCTAAACTTTTGAATCCAAATATTTCCTAGTGGTGTGCAAGTTCATGTCCATGTCAATAGTAGCTACATGACTAGTGGCATGCCAGATGAAGCGCACACCACTAGTAAGTGGTTATTCTTGGTGTGTGTGCACGCCACTAAGAAGAGGTTATCAATGGCATGTGCTCCACACACTAGTGCACTATGCTTGCTACTAGTAACATTTTGTGCAGGCCACTAATAAGTGTTTCTACCGTAGTGTTCCTTCACCAATCCACATGAGTAACTTTTATGTTCGGTCGACCAGAGCCGTAGGCTACAGTGTGCACCGTTTACTAAGATAGCCTAATCTTTGTGGACGATCCACAATAAGATGGTTATAGATAAGTCCATGCATCATATTCCTACTGATATTATTCACGTTTTGCCATCATTTTAGCAGCAGTGAACATTCACTGAGTAGGGCAGACAACAGAGTGCCTATCACTGTTTTGGACACCAACTTGATCAACTTGGCACTCCCGCTGACTTCCATACGCCTCCTATGAGCACACATGTGAAGTTCTCATGCTTGTTGTGACCTAATTGTGTAACTATTTCCTGCAATCATGCCATTCTTATTGTTTGGACCTTGTATGGTAAATGTATTTTTTTGCGACAATTGTATGATAAATGTTGGCATCATGTAAATAAAAGTATGACTACGTGTTGCTTTAACTATAAAGTCGGGTGTGGGCCTATTTCCAGATGAGTTGGCAAATCTGAAGTACACATCCGCAAAGCACAGAACACCATGCCAATGTCGCCAATGATTATTATTGCTAACGCCACCAGAATGAGTGGCGGAAGCTAAGGCATTTGAGCTAACAGCCTGGCTAGCTCATTTGCTCAAAGTGAAGAGCACAAACCTTCAATGGCCTCGACATTGGACATCACCCTACCTAAATAAGTATATTATGGTAGAGGAATATGAAGGTATGGCTTCAAGATTCAGCGCAAGGATAACAAGTTTGCTCATAGGCGAGCGCATGAACCTTATACGATGGAAGACTGAGAATCATCTGTGTTTTCTTGTTCAGGACAGAAATCATATGTCGGATTGATGTCCTCTTAAGATCTTGTTGACCCAGGAAAATGTGCCTCTCCCAGTACATTACTGTATGTCACCTGTATATATATATGAACTCGCACAAAGAAAAATTATCTTAAAGATTCAGAAATAGAAGAGGTCCAAGTTATAAATCTACTAATTATACGCAAGATACACCTTGTGTGTCACCATTGGATAATTAGCTAGTGTTTTGAATGGTTTAAGTGGTCATCGTATGTGACTTCTCCACATGGACTTTCTCCGTGTTCTGTAAATAAAGCTCCATCCAATGTCCAGATTTATCCAAGTGCGAAGAGATGATATTCGGTTGGGGCAACAACACAAAGATGCCCAAAAATAATAAGAAAAGAGGTACAAGACGCCTCGGTGGAAACAAGCAGTATGAACATGACACGTACGCCCACGGCATGTAGCATATGGGTGCTCCATCGTCATCTAGGGACCAGTGGTACATATATATGTTCTCTTCCCGTTGTCCCAACGCAACCACATCACTCTCTCAGTGCAGTTATCACTATCACACCATCAAAACATCAATGGAAACAATTGGTCCAGTCGAAAGAGACTACCACTATTTACCGTACATTAATCTGTATCAAGTCTGTGGCTCACGTTTGTGCTTGCATAGGTGTACGTTAATCGATCCAAGCAGCAGCAACGATGGAGACAAACAACATCGATGCTACATTAAGACTAGTCATTGAGGCGACTTGACGACTTTTCTTCACAGTACACTAGGACAGCTACATTGGGTGCATTGAGCATGACATTGTGTGCACGTACGGCTGCATGTAGCACCATAATCTTAGATTTTAAAAACAATACTTTTTTTGGAAACAAAGGAACTCGAGCATAATGGAAAAATTACACATATCATGGATTTTAAAACTGGAAATTTTGGAAAATGTAGAAACACTTAATCAGAACTAGAAAACTCAAAGAATTCGAGAAAACTATCAAATATGTGTGTACTTCATTAATATTCCTCATTATCCAGTGATTTCCCTATATTAACTATTGATTATTCCCAAAGGTTATGTTTTTTGTAATTTTTATATTTCCCTTCTATAATAATAATCATTATCACTAGTGTATGAATTTTTTCCACTAGTGTCAATTCCCAAGCAAGCAAGTTACATGTAGAATTGAGATTCTGAGGCGTGATAAGTTATGTTTCTAGGCATGAGTCAAAAGGCGAATACTTCCTCCATTCTATATTATTTTAACTTCATTTATAATAACTCAAAAGTTTTTATCTTTTACTTGGTCATAGAAAAATATATAAACATCTACAACACCACATAAGTTTTACTCGCCAAAAAAAACCACATCAGTTCAATCAATTCGTCATAATTTTTTTGTCCTATATATGTTTGATGTTGTTGATAACAACATAGCATAAAAGAGTGTTCATACTATTGGTCGTCTTCGAGAGAGAATAGTATGACTTTCATGTCATACGGACTAAAGACACGTGCAATAAATACACCTTGACAACCATCCGACAAGGAGCAATCAATGACTTTAAATCGAGTGTAGCCTCCTAGATTCAATAAGGTAGCTAAATGTCCTCTCTATGTTGCTAGACTGATAGTACCAACAAGGTTAATCAATTTAGAACGATCAAATGCATGTCCTTTCTGCTTTATAGCTAAAGCAAACGGACCATGAAGTTTAGAAGTTCAGATCCATTATTAGTGCTCTTAGCTTTTAGGCCTTTAGCATAGCCTCCAGGCACACAAAATCCGACATCAGGAGTATGATAGACTATCATTAAATAAAAAATATGGACGATGCATGCACCAACACTTCTTCTTCGGTA
>NC_057797.1:12586445-12586850 GCF_018294505.1 Triticum aestivum
AAGATTGCCCTTTACCCCTTCAGAATTAAGGGTATGATGGGCATTAACTCTTAATTAATGACAACATCCTTGTTAATATAACTATTAAATATGCCCGTTGTGTTGCAACGGGATATAAACTATCACATTATGCAGGTGTGGTAAATATATAAATTAAGTCTGAATCAAATGCAAGGATGAGATAAGGACTTTTAAAGTGTCATTTCACAAACTATGTCTGAGTGATGTCATGATGAGATAAGGGACTTTTAAAATTTCATTTCAAAAACTAAAAATGTGATGGTCTCATCATGACTTGGTTTCCTAAGTCATCACAACGAAATATTTTTTGGCTGAGCAAACTACATTGATGGACCCTGTCTAAGCTAAACTGATGAATGATGTGTCTCGTCTTGACCTAGCGTA
>NC_057797.1:12587185-12588566 GCF_018294505.1 Triticum aestivum
GTTGTACAAAACAGGAAAACCTTTATTTTACCCACCGCAAGGGACTATATAAAATGAAAACACGACCTCTACAGATCCAGTAATAAAACATGTACGTAAGCGACGGTTCATTTTGTTCATTATTTACGGATCTATTCTAATTTTTCTGAACATTTCCTAAAATTTTATGGACATTTTTTCAAATTCCCGAATATATTTTGAATGTTGTATCATTTTCTAAAAATCATGAACATTTATTTGAAATTTTGAATGTTTAAGAATATGTGAACATTTTTTTTGAAATTATGAATATTTTATGATTTTTCGAATGTTTTTTGAATTGACAAACAATTTATGATTTCTTAATATTTTATAAAAAACTCTCTTTTTCAAATTTGGTCCTTTCAATACCCCTAATTGGTTTATAAAAGAAAAAACAAAAATAGAAATGAGAAAGTAAATAGGAAAAAAAGGAAATAGAAGGAGGTGCCTTGCCAGCGCGCAGGAAAAGGGAAGAAAAAGAAGCAGCACCAGGGATCCTTTCAATACCCCTAATTAGTTTAGAGAAGAAAAAACAAAAACAGAAATGAGAAAGTAAATAGAAAAAAAAAAGGAAATAGAAGGAGGTCCCATGCCGGGGCGCAGGAAAAGGGAAGAAAAGAAGCAGCACCAAGGATCGATCCCTGGTCTCCCTTATGTAAATGGGCAGCCTTTGCCATTGCGCTATGCACACGCTTAGTTTTGTATGAGGCTCTAAGAAACAATTCGTGGCTGTGTTTTCTTTTTTGAAGTCGAATCCTTTTTCTATACTTACCGGTGGCACAAGGAATAATTATTAGCAACTTCGGGGGCAATCTCAACGACGGACAACCAGAAGCAGTCCGTGCTTTATTATTAGGGGTAGAAATCATGAACATTTATTTGAAATTGTGAATGTTTTAGAATATGTGAACATCTTTTTGAAATTATGAATATTTTATGATTTTTTAATGTTTTTTGAATTGACAAACAGTTTATGATTTCTTAATATTTTATAAAAAACTCTCTTTTTCAAATTTGGTCCTTTCAATACCCCTAATTAGTTTAGAGAAGAAAAAACAAAAACAGAAATGAGAAAGTAAATAGAAAAAAACGAAATAGAAGGAGGTGCCTTGCCGGCGCGCCGGAAAAGGGAAGGAAAAGAAGCAGCACCAGGGATATCCCTTGTGTAAAGCTGCAGCTTTTGCCATTGCACTGTGCGCACGCTTAGTTTCGTATTAGGCTCTAAGAAACAATTCGTGGCGGTGTTTTCTTTTTTAAAGTCGAATCCTTTTTCTACACTTACCGGTGGCACAAGGAATAATTATTAGCAACTTCGGGGGCAATCTCAATGACGGACGACCAGAAGTAGTCCGTGCTTTAT
>NC_057797.1:12588848-12589574 GCF_018294505.1 Triticum aestivum
AAGATTGCCCTTTACCCCTTCAGAATTAAGGGTATGATGGGCATTAACTCTTAATTAATGACAACATCCTTGTTAATATAACTATTAAATATGCCCGTTGTGTTGCAACGGGATATAAACTATCACATTATGCAGGTGTGGTAAATATATAAATTAAGTCTGAATCAAATGCAAGGATGAGATAAGGACTTTTAAAGTGTCATTTCACAAACTATGTCTGAGTGATGTCATGATGAGATAAGGGACTTTTAAAATTTCATTTCAAAAACTAAAAATGTGATGGTCTCATCATGACTTGGTTTCCTAAGTCATCACAACGAAATATTTTTTGGCTGAGCAAACTACATTGATGGACCCTGTCTAAGCTAAACTGATGAATGATGTGTCTCGTCTTGACCTAGCGTAGCGGTGTGTACCACAAACTATGGTACCAAAATCATAGCTGTGTATGGATGGAAAATAGACATTTAGTCATTTTTATATGGCTTACAAAAACTAACCCATAGGAAGTTGCGTCAATTTTTTTGGGCTCGACGTTGTACAAAACAGGAAAACCTTTATTTTACCCACCGCAAGGGACTATATAAAATGAAAACACGACCTCTACAGATCCAGTAATAAAACATGTACGTAAGCGACGGTTCATTTTGTTCATTATTTACGGATCTATTCTAATTTTTCTGAACATTTCCTAAAATTTTATGGACATTTTTTCAAATTCCCGAA
>NC_057797.1:12662104-12662921 GCF_018294505.1 Triticum aestivum
CCAGAACCGGGATAGATGGGTCTCCACGTGGCCTGTGTGCTAAGCCCAGGCAGGAGGGCCTTTGGTCCCGGTTTGTGGCACCAACAGGGACCAATAGGTCTCCACGCGTCAGCATTTCTGTGGCTGGGGTTTTTGTTTTTTTTGAAAGGGGGGGGGGGTTGGGGGTTTTGGGGGGTTAATTTAGGTATTTCATATATTGTGTTAGATAGCTAATTAATAGAGAGAAGTGTCCTCTCTTATGTCCGTGCTTGGTCGACGCTACGTATACTATACATACGTATAGAGAGGACTAGACACGCTAGCTAGCTAGTAAGCAAACGAAGGAAACAGAAGATCGTCATGAACATATATGCATACAGAGAGAAGTGATATCGACCACCTCTCCTTCTCCGAGAGATTGGTCGAACAATAAGTTCTCGTATATCTATCGTCCGACACTACCGGCTACATATATACAATAATTATCTCTTACAAATATAATCTCCTACATTATGGACGCATGGTCCACATAGTATTCTCCGTCTTCAGCGATCACGTGGTCAAGAAAGAATGCCGCCAATTCCTCTTGAATTTCTCGCATGCGATCTGGTGCTAGGAGTTCATTCCGCATCCGAAACATCTAATTTGAAGAAGGGGGTCAATACATATATATATATATAAATGAATGAAACTCAACACAAATGATGGTAATAAAATAAAATTGTGAATATTGTTATTTACGCACTTCATATTGTTTGTCAGTGTACCCGCCCCGCTCACAGGTCGTGTGGCGGATGGACTCGCAGACATAGTATCCATAGAAATCATTCCCTTGTTC
>NC_057797.1:12664380-12672163 GCF_018294505.1 Triticum aestivum
GGGGGGGGTTGGGGGTTTTGGGGGGTTAATTTAGGTATTTCATATATTGTGTTAGATAGCTAATTAATAGAGAGAAGTGTCCTCTCTTATGTCCGTGCTTGGTCGACGCTACGTATACTATACATACGTATAGAGAGGACTAGACACGCTAGCTAGCTAGTAAGCAAACGACGGAAACAGAAGATCGTCATGAACATATATGCATACAGAGAGAAGTGATATCGACCACCTCTCCTTCTCCGAGAGATTGGTCGAACAATAAGTTCTCGTATATCTATCGTCCGACACTACCGGCTACATATATACAATAATTATCTCTTACAAATATAATCTCCTACATTATGGACGCATGGTCCACATAGTATTCTCCGTCTTCAGCGATCACGTGGTCAAGAAAGAATGCCGCCAATTCCTCTTGAATTTCTCGCATGCGATCTGGTGCTAGGAGTTCATTCCGCATCCGAAACATCTAATTTGAAGAAGGGGGTCAATACATATATATATATATAAATGAATGAAACTCAACACAAATGATGGTAATAAAATAAAATTGTGAATATTGTTATTTACGCACTTCATATTGTTTGTCAGTGTACCCGCCCCGCTCACAGGTCGTGTGGCGGATGGACTCGCAGACATAGTATCCATAGAAATCATTCCCTTGTTCCTGCCACAACCACTTTACAAGAAATAGAGGTCAATCAAACTGATAAGCAAGAATGCCAAATGGTCTTGATGAAACTAGCGCTTGAATCACTAGGAGATGCGCGGAACATGCTACTATAGTACTTACTTTCGGGTGTCTAATTTGCAGCTCCTTCGGCAGTCCCGGAGCTTTTTTGGTGAATTTTCTCCAAACCCTGCCGGACAAAGAAAACAATTAGTTGATATCAGGAAATGAACAAAGTTGCTGATATGGTGGATAATGATCGATTTAACTTACTTCTTGAGGATTTCAGTCATGTCCGCATACTCCTGGGGATCTTTTCGTCTAGAGTCCAAGATAGTTACTACTCCCTTCTCAAGAATAATCTCTAGGAGAATATAGTGGTAACTGCACACGCAGGCATAACTCATCAATTACATTACTATAACCTGGACTAATATATACGGAAACCGAATATGCACAAGACACTAACACTCACTTGAAGTTGTAAGGAAAGAGTATTACATCTTTGTGTTCATTTATTTTGAATGATCGTAGCAAGTTGGCCTCGGCTTCTTCGGGCCTTTTGTCAACCTCAATTGCATCTATGAGATATGTGTTAACGAACCCAATATCACCGATTTGTCTTTTCTTCAATTCGGCGATCTTCAATCTGCATAATATAGTGAGGATAATTATAAATACATGCAATGAAAGAGCTGAGCTATATAAAGAGACTTAATAACAGAAGTAGTAGTACTTACAGACAGTAGCAGGTGACCGTTGTTTTATCGAGGGCCAATTGATTGAAAAACTGATAGAACTCCTCAAATGGAATAGGCAACAGTTCAATTCCAAAGAGGTCATGCTCCGGTTTAACTCTCGCATACAAAGTACTCCTCCCCCAGACTCTGCAGATTTTCAAGTACCAATCATGCAATCTTCGCATCATCGTTGATAGAGATTTTTCATCTTTGACGAGAGGCTTCCCGTACTCGTATCTGTGTATCTGCACATCCATGGGATCATAATGTACTTCGTCGGGCAGGTAATCGTCAAGATTGCTATAACCGGGAACCATCCTCGGATCGACAATGTCGCTAGGCACCTTGAGCGGGGGGCACGATTGCTTCGCTTGTTCGCCGAGCTGGGCAATTTGTTTCCTAGATGCTCGTCGTTCTTTCAGCCTTTGATCATCGACTGTACTTTCCGACCGCTTTGCTTCGTCCCATGTCTTTGCAATAATGCGCTCATAGTTGCCTTTCGGCGGAGACTTGGGTGGTTTTGCTAGGGCAGCCAGAGTGCGCTTCACTTTCACCGGATCTACCTTCTCCTCCGGAGGTGGATGTCTCTTTGCTTTCAACCCTTGAAACCACTCATCCACCTCGGTTCGCATGATCCTCGCTTTCTCCTCCGGGGTCCTCTCGTATGGTAACTTCTCTGGAGTCTTCAGAGAAGGACCGAATCTGTATGTCCTCCCGCCTCTGGCTGTACTGCTAGACGCCGACCGAACAGACGGAGCGGCCGTCTTCTTTACTTGCTTACGAGGCGGAGGAGAAGGACTACGACGCGCCGGAGCAGCTGCCGGAGCGGCGGCGGGTCTCTTCCGCCCTTGCTGACGAGGCGGAGAAGGAGGAGGCTGGCTGCTCGGGCGCGCCGGCGCAGGAGGAGAAGGAGGCGGAGTGCCGCCACGCGCCGGAGAAGGAGCCGGCCGAGGGCCCTGATCGTCACTCGCCGGAGGAGGAGGCGGTGGAGGAGGCGGAGTGCCCTGACTCGCCGGAGGAGGAGGAGGCGGAGGCGTCCAGTTCGGAAGGTTGATGAGCTCCTTCCGCCATAGGCATGGAGTCTTCAGAGAAGAACCCAGCCGAGTCTCCCCTTCTCCGGTAGGGTGGTCAAGCTGGAGGTCCTCAAATCCATCCGTTATTTCATGCACCATCACCTTAGCATATCCTTCTGGAATCGGCCGGCAGTGAAAAGTCGCGCCGGGTTCATTAGGAAAAACAGAGCCAACAGCCGCCTTGACCTTCATATTAATCCATTGCGTCATTAGGTGGCAATTTTGAGCCTCCGTGATAGCATCCACGGGATAGATGGCAGGAGCCGTCAAGACAAGCTGCGGCTGAATGGGCTCGGTGGAAGCCACGCTGCTTCTCCGCTGAGATGGCGGGGTAGCTTCAGGGGAAGCTTCGGCAAGTCATTTGCTGCAATTTGCTTCTCGTTCCTCTATCGCTTGTACCCTTGCGTGCAGCACCTGGAGTTCGGTCTCCTGCACTTTTTTCCTCCTCTCGTGGCTTTTCTAACCGCCTGCGTCCGGAAACCCAGCCTTCCACAGAATGGAGCCTGGTGTGCCTGGTGTCCGTCCAGGCTGCTCAGGATTTCCGAGGGCCTTTGTGAGCTCGTCGTTCTCTCTGTCTGGAAGGAACGTCCCTTTCTGCGCTGCAGCGATATAGTACCGAAGCTTCTTCAAGGGTATGTCAAGTTGCTCATCCGTCCAAATGCACTTCCCTGTTACAGGGTCCAAGGTTCCGCCAGCCCCGAAGAACCAAGTCCGGCAACGGTCTGGCCAGCTCATTGTCTCTGGTTCGATCCCTTTTGTAACCAGATCATTCTCAGCCTTGGCCCACTTAGGCTGGGCTACGAGGTAGCCACCTCACCCCGTGCGATGGTGAAGCTTCTTCTTCGCAGCATTTTTCTTGTTTGTCGCCGATGTCTTCTTACTCTTTTCCGATGTCTTATGGGCCACAAATGCAGGCCAGTCATCTCTGATCTTCTCATATATGCCCTTGAATTCTGGTGTCTCTTTTTTCTCGACAAAACTATTCAGGTCTTTCTTCCACCTCCTGAATAGGTCTGCCATCCTCTTAAGAGCAAAAGACTTGATTAATTGCTCTTTAACTAGCTTCTCCGGATCATCCTCTGGCGGTAGGGTGAAATTTGTTTTCAGCTCAGTCCAAAGATCATTTTTCTGCATATCATTAACGTAAGACACCTCAGGGTCTTCTGTAGCCGGCTTGAACCATTGCTGGATGCTGATCAGGATCTTGTCCCTAACCAGAACCCCGCAATGAGCAACAAATGCCTTCTTTGTTCGGATGGGTTCAATAGGTTGGCCGTCGGGCGCGATTGCTATGATCTCAAACCTTTCATCCGAGCTCAACTTTTTCTTCGGGCCTTGTCTCTTTACCTCAGTTGTGCTCGATCCGGAGGGCTAGAAAAAAGAGCAAAGACTTAATTAATATGTGTACATACCAAAACAATGAATGCATCAATTAGCTAGTCAGCACAGGCCTAACTAATATCTATACCTGGCCGGACTCGGTTCGGTCACCGGAGCCGTCATCACGGTCTCCTTCTTGCACCGGCATTGGGTCACCGGAGCCGTCCTCATGTTCTTCTTCTTGCACCGGCATTAGGTCACCAGAGCCAGCTTCTTCACCCTCTCCTTCCAGACAATTGGTGTCGTTGAGAAACAACGAGACGGCATCACTTCCTTGTGCGATTATGTCCCTCAACATCGCTTCGTTTGCTTCGTCTCGGGCGGTGTCCATAGTTTCTACAAATATTTACAACATGGCAATTATTATTCAAACATGACAAATGGATATATTAGTGGAAAACGTAGAACTAGCTAGCTAAACATAGTAAGGAATCATATATATTAATTAGTGGCCTCGACGCTGCTTCTCTAGGGTTTGGGGTGGCCTCGACAATGCTTCAAGGGTTTGGTGGCCTCGAGAACGCTTCAAGGAGGGGGTAATATCGACCCCCCACGTGTTGAAGCTATCGGGAGGGGGTATATCGACAACGACGACACTACATCTATGTCCCTCGATGACCCTCGTTCCCGATAAAAAAAAGAGGAAGAAGAAGAAAAAAAAGAGGAGAAGAAAGAATAGAACTCCTCTATTCTTTCTTCTCTTTTTTTCTTCTTCCTCTTCTTTTTTTATCCTCTTCGTCCTCTCATGTTCAAGAGGATCGCCGAGGGGTCGGGAGGTTGCCTAGTGCCGAGCGATCCTCGACCCCTCGAACCCTCGACCCCTCGGCGATCCTCGACACACTCGTTCCTGATAAAAATTAAGAAGTAGAAGAAGAAGAAAATATTCTATTTTCTCTTCCTCTCCACTATTTCTTTCTTCTTCTCCTCTTCTTTTTCTACTTTTTTCTTCTTCTTATTTATTTCTCCTCTTCTTTTCCTCTCCTCTTCTTCTTTCTTTCCTCTTCTTATTTTCTTCTTTCCTATCCTTCTTTTTCTAAAATTGTAACTTTTGCATATATAAAACTTTTCTAAAATTGTAACTTTCTATATATGAACAAAAAACTTTCTATGAACAAAAAACATTTTTAACATATATATTTAGCAAATTCTAGCCACATACATCACATACACATATACATTATAGCCACATACACATATACATCACATATGAACAAAAATATAAACTAATAAAAATAAAAAAATATTGCAACATATGAACAGAAACATATAGCCACATACATACACATACGTTATATATATATATATGAAAAAAATTAAAATAATATAAAAATTGTTGGCGCCGGCGGGGCAGAGGGGCATGGCGGCAGTGGTGGCGCCGGCGGGGCAGGGCAGGGCGGCTGGGCGGCGCGCGGCGCCAGCGTAGGCCAGGGGGCGGCGCACGGCAGCCACGCAGGGCAGGGCGGCGGCCGCGCAGGAGAGGGGCGAAGGGATGCGGGACGGCAGGGGGCTGTGCTCACAGGGGGCGGCGGCGACGGCGAAGGCGATCAGCCTGACGGCATCGGTGGCGGCAGCGATGGCAAAGGCGAGCAGCCTGACGGCGTCGGTGGCGATGGCGACGAGGAGGAGCAGGGGTGTCGGGCGGCGACGGCGACGAGGAGGAGCTGGGGGTGTCTGGGGAGAAGTGCGTGATTTGGTCGAAAACTGCTAAGTGTTTGCTTATATAGAAAAGGCTTTGGTCCCGGTTCATGGCACCAACCGGGACTAATGCCCCCCTTTAGTCCCGGTTGGTGCCACCAACCGGGACCAAAGGGCCCTTTTCAGCAGCCCAAAGGGCGGGAAGCGGCGGCCTTTGGTCCTGGTTGGTGGCACCAACTGGGACTAAAGGGGGGCATTAGTCCCGGGTCGTAGCACCAACCGGGACTAATGCCCCCCTTTAGCCTCGGTTGGTGCCAACAACCGGGACCAAAGGCATGTGCTGCCCCGAACCCAAATATTTAGTCCCACCTCGCTAGTTGAGAGGGAGGCGCACCTGTTTATAAGGTGCGGTGCGCCATCCCTCTCGCGCTCCTCTCTAAAGCAGGCTTTCGGGCCTAACACTGCAATCTGTGCCTGTGGGCCTACTGGGCCTCCCATGGGCCTGAATCCTGGCCCATGGTAGGGTTTCTAGTCGTATTCAGGCCGTGGGGGCCCAGTAGGTGGTACTTTTTTTGTTTTTTTGTTTTGTTTGTTTCTACTTAGAACTAAATACTTATTGTTGCTATATTTAAATTTTTTTCCAGATTTTTTGTTTTGTTTTCTGCATTATTTATTTTCTTTTGTTTCTTGCTTTATTTTTTTAATTATTTTAGCTTTTAGTTTTAGAAAAATTATAACTTTCTGTTAGTGCCATTAGTTTTCAAATTTGAAAACACTTTTTTAGTTTTTTTGTTTTCTTTGTTGCTTTATTTATTTTATTTTGTTTCTTGCTTTATTTTTTAATTCTTTTTGCTTTTAGGTCAGCAAAATTATAAACTTTCTATTAGTGCCATTAGTTTTAGAAAAAATATAAACTTTCTGTTAGTGCCATTAGTTTTCAAATTTGAATAGTTAAAATTTGAATTCTTTGAAATTTGTGTGAATCACAAGTTTGTGATTAACTTTACTAAAAAAATGAACATAGATGCACCTATAGAGAAAATTCGACCTAAATTCATAGTTTTCAAATAAACTCTAAAAAAGTTGGCATAGCATACTCGTCTGTTACAAATTTGGCATGGTATCATCATAATAGTTGCGGGAGAAAGTTGATCATAACATAATATTTTAATTGATTGTTTTTATTTTCATAAAAGTTTTGTAGTTCATTCTGTTTGCTATTAATTCATTCTTTGAGCTAAATGACTCTGAAATTGGAAAGCATTTCAAAATGAACTCTGAAAAGGTTGAAAGTTGGCATGGTATCATCATTTCACCCACATAGCATGTTCCAAAAAGTAGAGAGGGTTACGACAAAAACTTGATGAAATTCGTGTACAAAATGGACAATCACTTTCGAAGTATCAAAGTTTCGAACCATAAGACATGAAAGCATTTCAAATGAACTCTGAAAAAGTTGAAAGTTGGGATGGTATCATAATTTCACCCACATAGCATTTGCTTATTGCGGGAGAAAATCTTCACTTTTTCTTCGCTTGTGTCATTTGCTTATTGCGCCGTAACCATGGATAATCTTCATCGTTTATCAGGATGCTTGGGTCAGCCTTGACTTTGAAGGGAGGAATTTCATGAAACCTTTCATAATCTTCAGACATGTCTATCTTTCCCTCCACTCCCAGGATGTCCCTTTTTCTTAAAAGAACTATGTGGCGCTTTGGCTCATCGTATGATGTATTTGTTTCCTTATCTTTTCTTTTTCTTGGTCTGGTAGACATGTCCTTCACATAGATAACCTGTGCCACATCATTGGCTAGGACGAACAGTTCGTCAGTGTACCCAAGATTTTTCAGATCGACTGTTGTCATTCCGTACTGTGGGTCTACATGTACCCCGCCTCCTGACAGATTGACCCGTTTGCACTTAAACAAAGGGACCTTAAAATCTTGTCCGTAGTCAAGTTCCCATATGTCCACTATGTAACCATAATATGTGTCCTTTCCCTTCTCGGTTGTTGCATCAAAGCGGACACCGCTGTTTTGGTTGGTGCTCTTTTGATCTTGGTCAATCGTGTAGAATGTATTCCCATTTATCTCGTATCCTTTGTAAATCAATACAGTCAAAGATGGTCCCCTGGACAACAAGTACAACTCATCACAAACAGTGTTGTCACCTCTGAGACGTGCTTCCAACCAACTACTGAAAGTCCTAATGTGTTCACATGTAATCCAGTCGTCGCACTGCTCCGGGTGTTTGGAGCGCAGACTGTTCTTGTGTTCATCGACATA